>NW_011888958.1:1303975-1306605 GCF_000151845.1 Pteropus vampyrus
AAAAAAAAATCATATTAATAACTTCACTGGTCTCAAAAGAAAGGTCTTTAGAATGGGGAATGTAATAAGCACATAGCTTTTCAAAACTCTAATTTTCACTTGAAAGTGTGAATCTTATCATTGGTAACTAATATATAGTAAGTTGTTTTCCTTGAAGTGACAGGTTCACTGCATTTTTGAGAAAGTATCTGCTAGATACCAAAGTCTGAAAAATCAGTGCTTGTTAGTTGTTCTGCACATAAAAATGATATTCCATGAAAAAATGGCTGGTTCAGCTCACAACTCAAATAAGCACAGAAATGTTTTTTATTGAGATAACCTTCATCCTTTGGTATGCAACGGAAGTGTGCACTTCACATTATCAGAAGAAACACTGATGTGTGTTCCAGGGTTGAGATTTGACAAAGTTAAAAATTTTACTGTTTCATCAGGATATTCTTAAGTGATTCTGGCTTTTTTTTTTTTTTTTTTAAATTGCCAGTGGTGGCAGTGAAAAATACAAAGACTACTAGCATTATTTAGGCCCATTGCCTTGATTTGTCCTAAGGCACTAGCATAGTGACAAAGGCAATGTCTTGGTATTATTATGAAAATAGTTTTGGAAACTCCCTGCAAAGATCTCTGAGACTGCTAGGGGTATGGACCATATTTTGGGAACTGCTACTATAAACTTAAGGGTACTTTCTAGAGTAAACTGAAAATTTAGAATATGAATTCTTTTAATTGTGAGGTTTTGAAGGAGATATCTAAATAAACAAATAGATACTAATTGAAAATCTAGAGGAACTTAAAAGGACGCCTACAAGACAAGTAACGACTAATTTAGTTCAAAAACTTCAGCTTACATTATTCACAATAGTCAAGACATGGAAACCACTTAAGTGTCCTTCAACCAACGACTGGATAAAGATACATATATACATATACATACATACACACACACACACACACATACATACATACATACATACATACATACATATAATGGACTACTACTTGGCCATAAAAAAGATGAAATATTGCCATTTGCAACAACATGGATGGATCTTGAGAATATCATACTAAGTGAAATAAGTCAGACCGAAAAGGTCAAGAATCATAAGATTTCACTCATATATGAGGTATCAAACAAAACTCATGGATACAGACAACAGTATGGTGGTTACCAGAGAGGAAGGGAGATGGGGGAGAATGAAGAAGATAAAGTGGGTCAAATATATGGTGACAGAAGGAGGCTAGACTTTGGGTGCTGAGCACACAATGGACTAGACAGATGTTGTATTATAAAGTTGTACTCGTGGAACTTGGGTACTGGTTAATACTGTTATTAACCAATGTTACCCCAATAAATTCAACTTAAAAAAATTTTCAGTTTAAAAACCTCTAACCTTCAAATGTCTGCTTTCTTAATCACAGTTAACTATTTTTTAAAAATTTTTATTTAATCTAATGAGCCAAGAAATCTTTCGACAGCAAACAGATGAAGGAGAGTCAAAAGAACCTTCAGGATACCAATCTAGAATAACTCTAAATAGACAAGCGCCTTCCTACCTTAGAGCCACTCGATACTTCTGCCCCAATTTCTCAATTTCAGCCATTACACAGTCAGTTATACAAGGGATACCTTCCAGGAATAAAAAAACAAAAACAAACAAAAAAACATGTTTAGTAAAAGAATTTGTAAAGAAACTGATTTTACTCTCTCTGAATTACATCCTGTTGAGAATCTTTAAAAGACCCACAAGATCTCTGGAATGAAGCAGAATAAGCACACTGAAATGAACAATGAGAACTAGAGGAGAATAAAATCCCTTTTTATAAAAAAACTAGGAAACTGTCCCAACCCTACACCACAGATTCCATAAAGTATCTGTCATAAAAATACCTCAGGGAAAAAAATTAAGCTGGATCCCTGACATTCTTTATATAGTAAAATAAATTCTAGATGGAAAAAAATTTAAATGTGAACCAAAAGAAACAATGAAATTAACCAGAAAATGTAAATTTGATCACATAAAAATACGAAACTTCTGTCTGACAACTATCAAAAAAAGATATTTAAGTAAACTAAAAATAAAACTGGGAAAAATATTTCTACACATTTCTCAAAGGGCTAATTTTCTTAATATACAAAGAGCTTACAATAACAGCTTAGAATTACATGCTATTTGCCAGAGACTGTGCTAAGCACTTTACAAGGATTACCTCATTTAATGTTCAGAACAATTCCTATCAGGTAACGTTATTATTATCCCAATTTTTATAGATGAGGAAGCTGAGGCACAAAGAAGTAACTAGATAGCAAATGGTGAAGGCAAGATTTGAACCGAGATTATCAGGCTACTATAGAGGAAAGAGGAATTATTGCATTAAGTTAGTAGGTATATAAATTCATATAACTATTCAAGGACAATTTTGCAGTACCATTTTTTTTATTAAAATAAAAAATATGCATACCCCTTGATATTGCAATATAGCCTTAGAAAAATATAGCTTAAAGAAATACTGCACCCTAATACACACGTATTCACAAAGATAATCACTACAGCCTTGTTTACAACAGGGTAAAAACTAGAACTAATCCAAATGTCTAGTAAAAATTATATATTTAAACAATAATGTAACTTAAA
>NW_011888958.1:1306655-1313280 GCF_000151845.1 Pteropus vampyrus
TATTTGGTTTTTCTAAAACAACTTCCTTTTCCCACAGATTTGAAATACCACCTTTAAAATACACCAAACTGCCATAAATATATAGATCTCTTTATGGACTTTCTACTGTTTCAATGATCTATTTGTCTATTCCTACACTAATTTGTGATCATTTAAAATATCTAAACTGATCATGTTATCACCCTAATTAAAATTTTAATAACTCCCTATTGACCTCAGGATCAAGACCGATCCATTTAGCATGTCATATAAGGTTCCCTCCCTCCCACCTCTTACCTTTGGAGTCTCAGACATGAGTATAGACCCCTTTCCCATGTTCTAGTTATAAAAATCTTCTGGCAGTTGTCTGAACAGACCAGATACATTCATTTCATGTAATATCTATGTCCATGCTTTGTTCAGATGCTTCCTGTGCCTCATTTCCTTTATCTCATTTACTGGGCAAGCACCTATTTATTTTTAAAGATTAACTCAAAGATGATGTATTATAAAACTGTACACTTGAAACCTATATAATTTTATTAACCAGTGTCACCCCAATAAATTTTAAAAAAAGATGAACTTAAACATTGCTACCTTTAGCTTTTCCTCCCTTCCCACCCCAACTGAATAGAAAAAAATCATCTTTCCCTATATGTGTCTACTCCTCATACTTTTATCTTAGCATTATTATTTTACTATATTTATTCACCTACATGTTCCTCTTTCCCACTATGAGTGTCTTGAGGACCCTATCTTATTAAGTACCTAGTATAACCTTAATAAATATTTGAGTAAATCAATATAAAACAACCATTAAATTTGTGAGCAGTCATCTGATCTATAAAAAAATGCAACAAATTTTTAAATGATACAAAAATATCATTTTCAAATATCAAAAACTGAGTGTATTTAACCATACTCAGCTTATAACAGAGCAAATGTCTGAGTAGAATAATTCATGCTGTAGCATGTTTAATAAACTGGCAACAGAGAAAGTTGACTGAAGGAAAGCAGATGAATTTTATCTTTTAAGAATTAGAACCTAGGGGCTCCATAATCATCGGGCATCCGCTCAATGTTGTACCTGGCCAGGACAAAAAAGAAATAACAATGGTAAGAAATGTGGGTCTAGAATCCATCTAAAAACCCATCCTTTACTGATTGCAATACTTTCACCCATTATTGTGAATCCTTTTTGTCAGTGGGAACATTTTAAATGGATATAATGAATAATTTATAGACAAATGCCGACTATATTACCTTTATTCTTCAAAGTCAGAAAGTTAACAAATGGGGAGCCAGGCACTGAGTCTGGGTAAGCCCAACTCCTTAGCCCTTATTATTCCCTCTGTGTTCTCCCCAGGCTGAAAAGCTGGACAATAATAGTCTGAGGACAGACATAGGAACATCCAAGGAGAATAAAAAGCAGCTTTTTTAAATATGCTTTTAGTTTCCCAGAGGGGTGTTGATCACATGCACTAAGTTTTTAGAGAAAAAAAAAATTCTGGCCAAAAAGATTAGCTTGATTTAAATTACTGCTTTGTATTTAAAGCAACTGCATCCCTCTATTTCCTCTGGTAATCTTATTGTAACAATGTACACAACTGCCTCATTCCTAAATCCTAGCTTTATCTCTTGCCCTTGCTCTTGTTACTTTGTCTTATTTCTTCATATGTAACTAAGTAAATATTTGCTACAATAATCTCTTTCAAATTCTTCTATAACCTGACCTCATTTTTAACTGATATCAACTACATACTTTTAATCACTTCCCCAAAAGGAAGTTCTCACCTATGGTTAGAAATATACATGATGGGAACTCCAGGGATCTTTCTGATTCTTCGTTTAAGGTCTCGGTCAACCGTGGCCACAATGTAACACTTGTGCTGTAAGAGACATAGACTGAGTATTCACATAGAGCTTACCGAGTCTACTTAGTGATACTATGATGGCATAAACACTGGCCAGTCTGAAGAATTATTCGTATTCACAGTAAATAGCAAAAGAAAGGCTAGAACAATTGTTGAGTAGCCACTATGATGTAGGAGCTCATATTTATAAAAACATGTAATAAGTTGCCTGGGCTGAATGTAGCTCTAAGAATCTTGAGGGGAGGAAAATAGAAAAACTAAAAGCTGCAAACTTTTTTTTGCATCATAAGTGGAAAGGACTTTCACATTTGAGGCAGACAATTCCTTGGTTTTGGAAAAAATGCCCTGAGGGACTCAAGGCAAAGACAGAGTAAGCACCTTAGACTGTAAGGGCATGGCTTTTGCATTTCCTGGGATCCCAGGGCCAATTCTGAGGCCTCCTAGTGGTAGAGGTAGGCTACCCCACGGGCCATAAAGCCAGAGTAGGATCTCCAGGACAAGTTTGTGCATAGCAGCTCTGAAAGCAACAACATTTAGCTGCCAGCCGGGAGATAATTTGTATTGTACTTTACTTCCATCATACCCAAATCTCTAGTTGAGTTTTAAAGAGTTGCAGCCTTGTGTCAGCTGTGTTGTGCAAAATTAAGAGAAATACCATGCCCATGGGATGGATTTGCTAAAGGGCTAGCAGCGTGGTCACCAGATGAAGATGATTATCCTCAGCAGAGAGACACTGTTATAAGGGCAATCAGTAGCAGAAGTTGAGGTGCTGGACAAGGAAGCTAGCCAGAAAAGAAGAATCAAAAACCCACTATTTCGGGGTACTTGTGAGATATTATCCTGAGAGATTATGTTGTAACTGAGAAATACTTCTGGGTTAGGCACGGTGGAGAGGAACCAAATTCCTGTATTGGGAGTAAATGGAAATGGACCCTTATCTTAGATTCATAGGGAGGTGAAATCTGACATACAGTTGACCCTCGAACAACAAAGGATTTAATTGTGTGGACACACTTATATGCAGATTTTTTTCTGTACTGTTTTTGATCCACGGTTGGGAGTCCATGAATGCAAAGGGCAGACTGTATGCACAGATCCAAGCCATTTTATATGGGGGACGTGAGCATCTGCAGATTTTGGTATCTGCAGGGGGTCCTGGAACTAACCCCCATGTATACTATGGGACAACTTAAGTTTCTAGGAATCAAAAGTTATCCGATGCACAGATTTTCAACTGCACAGGGGGTCAGCACCCCTAACCCCACATTGTTCAACGGTCAACTGTATTATTATATCTATACTTACTCACTTAAATAACTTTATAAAGAGTTATAGAATAAAGAATCAATAAGGGCCCCAAATCACACACCTAATAAACACAGGTGTTGAGATTTGAAACCAAGCCTCTTCCTCAAGCCCGTGATCTTTCCATTATGGTTATAGTATACATTTCCAATCTACTTTCTCAAGTAAATGAGGACATGTAGGCTTCCTATGAAGGAATTCCATACAATTTTTTTTTTTTTTTTTTTTACCATTAATATTCTTGCTTTACTGACCATGAACATTCAGGAGATAGTAGTTTACCTTTTCTTTTTTAAAGCACAAAGTAAAAACTGATGATACCTGAGTTACTCTCTGTACTAAGCAGTCATCTGCATAGGTTCCTTTGTGTGTGCATGGTAATCGTTCGAATCTTGGATCCTTGGCAATCCTACAGGGTTATAAAAATGAATTAATGAAAACATTCGGCAACTGGAAAACTTTCTGAGTCTCAATCAGTGAAATAAGAGTAACTTGATCTATGTGTAGATTTTAAGGCACCTCTCTCATGAAGCTTACCTTCTAAATGGAAAGACAACACAGAAAAGGGAATTAAAGCTTTGTGACTGACAGCTGGTGTGCCTTAAGTTGTATAAGCTTGACAAAACTGTATTATTAGATTTCCATTTTACAGATGAGGAGGCAGACTCAGATTAATTTTATAAAGTTACCCAGCTGGGAAAAGCCAGAATTCAAAACCAAATCAATTTTAACTCAATCATTTCACTTTCAGGAAGTGTCTTACACAAATGTACAAGAATATAGGTCCAAAGATGGTCACTATAGCAGTTTACAGCAGTGAAAAACTGGAGACGACCTCAATATCAACAAGGTAAAAGTTAAAGACATTTTGGTCCCCCATCCCATTAAAAAAAGTGAGATAGAGCTGTATATATCAATGTGGAAGGACCTACAATTAACTGCTGAATATACAAAGCAGGCCACTTAACTGTTTATACATAAATACACCCATATGTACATAAACACATATGTACATATATATGTACATATATACTTCAATTAAGAAAACACATATATCTCTGATTCTTTCTCTAGATTTGCATTTTGTCTGGAAAAATACATATTAACTACAAACTAATCCTTCTCAGTTGTCACTCTTAGGGTATGAGAATGGACAAAGTGTGAATATGGAGGGGGAATTTTACTTTTTATTGTATGTATATGTTTATACTGTTTGCCATTAACAAATGAACACATATTACTTCCACACAAATTTGAAAAAGAAAAACTCAAATCTGTGATTCCCCAGAGCAAGGCTCTTTCTATTACACATGATGATGAGTCACAAAATGAATAAAAATACAATGCGGCACACAGTTACCAAGTGCAACAAAAATACTCCACATTGCAGTAGTTTAGAGCTAGGTCAGTGTGGGTTGGGTATAATTTAAAAAAAATTACTTGGAGATGAACTAAAATGAAGATGAAAGAATGTTAGAAGCAAAGGGAAGGCAGGCACATTCCAAACAGGGCACCAACCATCTGTGAAGTGGTTTGGTTGTGTTCAGGGAAGAGCGAGGAGAAGAGTGTTCATGTAGAGGAGAGTGAATGAAACAGATTTGTAAAGGCAGGTTGAGGATAGAGTGGGAAGAGTCTCTGTGAGCTCCATGACACAGGTGATGGGGAATCATTAAAGTTTTCTCTGGGACAGAGTGACAGAGGCAAAGCTTTGTTTTAGAAAGACTAGGCAGGCTGTGAGTGAGGAGAATACATCAGAAGACAGACTGGCTGCTGAGAAACTAGGCAGGCAATACAGTAGTCTGGGTCTTTGCTCTTTTGGTTATCTCTTTCGTTCCTGAAATCATTGATCTCTTCCTTCCTACTGTTCTTTCCCAAAAACACACCAACATGCTCTAGTACCTTACTCATCTTTAAAAAAAATTTCTTTTTACTTATACCACCCCTTCAAATTAACATCCCATTTCTCTGCTTCTCTTCACAGCCAAACTTGGTGCTTCCACTTCATGCCTCTATTTTCTCCTCTCCCATTCTTTATTTTTATTATCATTTAAAAAATAATGGCCTCTTTCCCCTTCTATTTTGAAGTATTTCAAGTACGTAAAAAAGTATACAGAATGATGAATACCTTGTATACACCATCTAGTTAAAAAAATGAAACACTACAAATAAAAATGAAGTCCCCTTTCCAATCTTAATCTCTTTTTACCTCCTTACAAGTAAACTATTATCTTAAATTTGGTATTTATCAGTTCCACGCATGTTTTTAAACTTTAAATAAACGCTGTGCTCCACATTTGTGCTTTTTTTTGGTTTACACTGTATTTGAGATTTATCCATATTGACACATATAACTCTACTTCACTCATTGCCACTCCTGTATAGTATTTTATTCATGAACATTCCACAATTTATTCATTATCTTAATGAATCTTTTAGCTGCCTACAATTTTTTTGCTACTACATATGTAAGACAATTCCAGTATTTGTCTCCAATATATGTACGTGAGCTTCTCTATGGCAGGCCAATTTTTCTTCTTTACCAGAACCCACAGTATAAAATACATTTTACCTAGCACACAGTAAGCACATATATACACACACACATAAAGGTGAATAAAGTTCTGTGACACAATACTCAACCTTTGCATGTAGCATACAATGCATGTTGGTATTTTTATAGTTTATATTTCATTTTTTAAACTGATTTCACATTAAACTGATTTCACAACCTATAGATCTGTGATCTCCAAATTTAAAGATGCAGTGTTGTAAGAGGATGGACAACCTTGTTTTTATCAGATATTGCCAAATTGCTCTCCAAAGTGATTGTCCAATTTACATCATTAGCAGCTGAGTATGAGAATTTCCATTGCTCCACAGTTGCAACTATTCTTGGCATTGTCAAGCATGCTTTAATTCTTGCCAATCTGCTGAGTATAAAATTATATCACTGTAAATTAAGGATTTTTGTCTTTTTCTTATAAATTTGTAGTTTCTTTATATTTAAAAAAAATAAGCCCATGTTGTTTATATGTTATACTAACACCTTCTCACTATCTGTGGTTTGTCTTTTCACTTTGTTTAAGGTGTTTTTTGTTATACAGAAGTATTCAATTTCAATACAGTCAAATGGATTAGTTTTCTCTTATGGTTTGGACTTAAGAAATCCTTGCCCACTCCAAAATCACTAAAATATTCTCTACATTTTCTATAAAACTTTAGATACTTAATCTACCTGGAATTGATTTTTATGAAAGAAGTGAGATAAGGATCCAATTTTCTTTCTTTCCACAGGGATAATCCATGTTTTAATAGTTATCACTCATAATTTTTTCCTACTGATCTAAACAATGTTATCTCTCATATATTAGAATCCCATTTTTCTCTTGCCTTTAAAAAATTAGCTTTATTAGGGATAAATGAAATATAATAAAATTCAGTGGTTATGAATTTTGAGATTTACATAT
>NW_011888958.1:1313330-1316146 GCF_000151845.1 Pteropus vampyrus
TCAGAGCCATGTAGCAGTGGAGTAAGCAAGGGCTTGCATCTAGAGCAGGGAGGTAGGCCCAGAGAGATCACTATAAAGAAACAGAAAGTAACAGGGAAGAGGACTCATGGACAGAAAAGAAAACTGATGGGAAGCTAGCTATTCTTTCTTGTTGGAATATCAGATGGAAATGGAATAGACCGAAAGCTATGAAAAGGTCAAAGGGCACCTTTAAGGCAAGAGGAAGATAAAGGCCTTCCTTTAGGTATACAAAGGCAAGTGAAGAATTAAATAAGCATAGATTAAAACAGTTAAGTTAATCTCCTAGGTAACTGAATTTGCACTTAAATATTTCTTTAGCCTTTCCTTTTAGGTACTATGTTACACAGCAGACTGCAAAAGTGGTATTTTCCTTAATAAGTTTGTTTTTAGAAAAGGCACAATGAGAGCATTTAGCTGTATGCATTATAGCTGTATAATGTATCCATATGTAGAGAAAGCCTAACTACAGGGCTAAAGCTATCCTAAACAATCATCATCTAGATATAATGGTGGAGTCACTTCCAAGCGGCCATGCCTGAACCTTCCATCCATTCCATTTATAAATAGGTGACGGTATCCCTGGAGAAGATGCTAAGACAATTATAAGAAACATCATGGGAATACAAGAAACCTATCAAAAAGTTTAGTGTCTTCTCTCATACATGGTCACCCTAGTCCAGTCTTACAAGCATGGCAGTGCCCCAACTTCAGACTATGCTTTATTATTTCTAAGAGATTTTTCAACGAAAATTAAAGTATTACAAATGCATAGCTTTAAAAAGAAATATAGAAAGGCCTATATGAAAAAATAACTGTCCCCTGATCCTTTCCCTCTCCACCAATTCTGATCCTTAGAGATGACTATTTTCCTCCATTAGCTATTTTCCTCACTTGGTGGTTATTTCCACCTTGATAAAATAAACTTATGCATTTACTTTTTATATTTATTCATTTTAGGCATTTAAAGAATTTAGATCTCTTTCCCATTACACATCCCTTACCCCATCTTCCATTCTTGTTAGTTTTAAGAAATAATAAAGAACATATACATTACTATCACTCTGCAATATTGATCATTATATATTATCTTTTAAATATTAAAGAAGGTGGTGCAATTTTTTCTCTTTGTTTCCAATAATTTATTCTTTATGGCATAGTATAACTCTAATTTTAATTTGCACCTTTAACTAGATGACTGGAAAATATGAATACAAACCCACCACAAAATGCAATAGATCTCACTATTAAGAAGGTATTCCCTTATACATGGCCTAAATTTTCTTTTTCCTACTCCTAATACTGAAGAAAGATCATTTGAAGAGGATACCCAAATACAGGAGGGAAATTTATAAAGAGTAAAAGTAAATTGCATATCTTAGTGTAACAAACTACTCCAGATCCTTTGCAATACAAATAAATACCAAACTGAACTAGAAATCATTGACCATATCTGGTTTTGTGATCGTAAGTGGCAAAATGTCTTATTTAGCTTTTCTGCACTGAAGTGGAATGGAGAATGTTTCCTCCTTAATGTAAAAGAGTATATACACTGAGAAATATATTAAATTTTCATTTATCCGGAATTTTAAAATCCAGAATTTAGAAATAGAAAATTCCCCTCCTACGTTCAAAATTGATGTCCATAATGATAATCAAAGTATATCATGTTTTCTCAACTGCGAAAGTCTAATTATTCTCAGTTAAGTTTGCGTTATATTTCACTTCATTGTTATGGTGAGCAAATTAAATGGCCAGCAATTCAGTACTAGAACTCTATTCCCTTCTTTCCATGTATTTGGATAACTGTACAAATGTCACAGAAATGTAAAACTATGATACTCACACTTGGCATACAGACAGTCCATCATTGACTGTACTAAGTCCAGTTTGGCTTTAATGGAAAAGTTGATAAAGTTGGTATCAACCAGGATGTGGTAAGGGGGCCCCAGCTGTGTGTTATATTGGAAGAATAGGCAAGAAGGGTGTTGGGGGCTGAAAGAAAAAGAAACAAAACACAAAGTAATGTCTACATTGATAGTCTGGTATCAACAAAAATAAGAAGTCTCTGCTCAGAAAAGTTTACTATAGATTAAGTTCCTTTTTCCTTGTTCTTGGAAATAAATCCTAAAAAATCCTGATATACCCATCACCATTCTAGGGCAAAATGAGAAATATAAGAAAAGTGTGATGAGGTTTTATAAAGTTAAATGTGTTTATTTAAAAGGAATGACCTTTATTCTGAAAATGTCATTATTCTTTTGGTAATATATTCTCTCTTTCATGAATGCCAGTGTGTTAAACAATGGCAATTATTTCTTTTGAAAGATTCTTGACAAAGAAAAAAAGCTAATGATCCTAGATTTAATTCCCAGGAATTTAGGGACAATTTTACTGCTCCATGAAATCCAAAAACCTTTCAACTATCAGAGTTGGTATATGCTCATCAATATCATTTTCCTTTGCATAGCTGGACTTACAAATGACTGAGCAAATCTGCTTGGGGAGAGCCTGGATTTCTAAGAGGCTTATGGTTTTAGAATGTCTTAAAAGAAAACTTGAAAATTTTGATTACTCACACTTCTCTTTCCTTGAGTGCACTGGGATCTTTCTTTTCTTTCTTTTTAGGTTTTAATCTATCCTTTTCTTTACTAGGAAAAAAAAAGTAAATTAAATGCAGGGGAGAAGGAAAAAAACAGTAATTATAATCTCATTAGAAATTTCAAGTTTCACTTTTTTTGTCTTCAGAGAAAATCCTTTGTGACTTTTTTATATTACTATAAGCATACATATTTTTA
>NW_011888958.1:1316196-1317988 GCF_000151845.1 Pteropus vampyrus
TGTGATCTCCAAATTTAAAGATGCAGTGTTGTAAGAGGATGGACAACCTTGTTTTTATCAGATATTGCCAAATTGCTCTCCAAAGTGATTGTCCAATTTACATCATTAGCAGCTGAGTATGAGAATTTCCATTGCTCCACAGTTGCAACTATTCTTGGCATTGTCAAGCATGCTTTAATTCTTGCCAATCTGCTGAGTATAAAATTATATCACTGTAAATTAAGGATTTTTGTCTTTTTTTTATAAATTTGTAGTTTCTTTATATTTAAAAAAAATAAGCCCATGTTGTTTATATGTTATACTAACACCTTCTCACTATCTGTGGTTTGTCTTTTCACTTTGTTTAAGGTGTTTTTTGTTATACAGAAGTATTCAATTTCAATACAGTCAAATGGATTAGTTTTCTCTTATGGTTTGGACTTAAGAAATCCTTGCCCACTCCAAAATCACTAAAATATTCTCTACATTTTCTATAAAACTTTAGATACTTAATCTACCTGGAATTGATTTTTATGAAAGAAGTGAGATAAGGATCCAATTTTCTTTCTTTCCACAGGGATAATCCATGTTTTAATAGTTATCACTCATAATTTTTTCCTACTGATCTAAACAATGTTATCTCTCATATATTAGAATCCCATTTTTCTCTTGCCTTTAAAAAATTAGCTTTATTAGGGATAAATGAAATATAATAAAATTCAGTGGTTATGAATTTTGAGATTTACATATCCATATTACTATCCTCAGCTCCAGGCAACCATTGATCTGTATTCTATTACTATAGCTTTCCCTTTTCTAGAATTTCATGTAAATGGAATCACATTTCTAGAGTGATGGAATATTCTATTTCACGTCTATGACAGTGGTTCCATGACTTAATACATTTGCCAAACCCATCAAATGACACAATTAAACTTGGTGAATTTTACAGTATACAAATTATACCTCTAAAAAGGTCTCTCTCTCTCTCCCTCTCTCACACACACACACACACAAATCCACAGGTATATTCTGCATTTTGAATCTACCTTTGCATGATTTTGTAATATGTATTGATCATGTGGAAAATACTGATTCACTGAGTTACCCAGATCTTCCAAATATGGACACATTTCATTATACAATGTAAAAAAAAATCATATTAATAACTTCACTGGTCTCAAAAGAAAGGTCTTTAGAATGGGGAATGTAATAAGCACATAGCTTTTCAAAACTCTAATTTTCACTTGAAAGCTTGAATTTTATCATTGGTAACTAATATATAGTAAGTTGTTTTCCTTGAAGTGACAGGTTCACTGTATTTTTGAGAAAGTATCTGCTAGATACCAAAGTCTGAAAAATCAGTGCTTGTTAGTTGTTCTGCACATAAAAATGATATTCCATGAAAAAATGGCTGGTTCAGCTCACAACTCAAATAAGCACAGAAATGTTTTTTATTGAGATAACCTTCATCCTTTGGTATGCAACGGAAGTGTGCACTTCACATTATCAGAAGAAACACTGATGTGTGTTCCAGGGTTGAGATTTGACAAAGTTAAAAATTTTACTGTTTCATCAGGATATTCTTAAGTGATTCTGGCTTTTTTTTTTTTTTTTTTAAATTGCCAGTGGTGGCAGTGAAAAATACAAAGACTACTAGCATTATTTAGGCCCATTGCCTTGATTTGTCCTAAGGCACTAGCATAGTGACAAAGGCAATGTCTTGGTATTATTATGAAAATAGTTTTGGAAACTCCCTGCAAAGATCTCTGAGACTGCTAGGGGTATGGACCATATTTTGGGAACTGCTACT
>NW_011888958.1:1318765-1333615 GCF_000151845.1 Pteropus vampyrus
CTTTGTGCTGAGGCTCTGAAACACAATGAAGACCCGTCTTTATTTAATAACTTTGTTCATTATTCACTGAAGCAGGGAAGCTTTTTGGGTCCTCCTTATAACAGGGAATATCATTGTACTCTTCTTCCACAGCCATCTTAATTCTTCTAAGACTTATGAAATGGAAACACTTAGGTGTTTTCCCATTCTTTCAAAAATATTTCATTGTCAGGTGCTGGAGACACAAGACCAACATGATTTCCGACCTCCCCTACTTTCAACAATTACATTTTTTCCTGGAGAATATAGTAATGATCAGAACATAAAAAATAACCCTATCTACCTCATGGAACTGTTAGGAGGCTTAAATGTGATGTGGTAAAGTATATAAAAACAGTGGAACGAAGTGAACAGTTAAGAGATGTTTAATTCCCATCCCATTCACCGGTGTACTCTCGCAGCAGCTATGAGACTGTTATACACTTTACTAGCTCAAGCTATATAAGTCCAAGACACAATAATATTAAAAATAAACACAATATAAAAACAAAAACTTTTACTACTTATCCCCTCGTGACTCCTATATCTCTGGGCAGTCTATGAACCTAGTTGATTGGAGACACTCACAGCCTCTGATCTCTGAGACTAAGCATTCGCTTCATGGTCGCATACTTCCTTGTTTTCTTTTGCTTTCCCTTGAAACAGAAATTTTAGAGTTAAAACAGTTGGAAATATATCCCATCTTCTTGAGTCCTTTCTTTTCTTTTGTCCCTTCCCTTCTTCCCTCAAATATACAGGTGCTCTTATCCTCTCTTCCCCAACCCGTCCTCTCCCTACGCTCTGAGCAGTTTAAAAGCTAAGATTAGAATGAAAATAAGCACAGGGAATGCGGAGGAAATTTGGCCAGGGTCTGACTCTCTCAATCTCCACCCAAAAATGTGATCTGACAATGCCCCTTCTCGAACCCTTCCCTCTCACCATGTTCACGCCGCACTCTGGTTTCTTCCGGAATCACCAACGGCGCCACACTTTTACGTCACTCGCATACTGCTTCCGTCAAAGGATAGCCCGGAAGCGGAAGCCACTTTGAGAAACGGAAAAGCTTGGAGCCGGTTCCCAGGCCGAGCGGAGGTCTGTACTTGGATCTCTTGGAGGGAGGGTCGAGGGCTGGTCTTCTGTCGTGGGTTGCTGTCGCCTTTCAGGGCAGCAGACCTGGGACGTCCCCGCGCTGCACCCTCCAGGCCTGGTAACGTTTCTCTCCTCCACCACTTTGGCACAGAAGGACCTGCCTGCACGAGAGTTCGAGAGAGAGGGAGGACAAGGGTTGGGGGACGGGGGAGACTGAATTCTGGGTTGCCCAGTAATTTGGGGAAACACATTCTCCTCGTCCTGCAGTGCTGGACGTCAGGTCTCTACCGTGCAGCTCGGAGGCTCTGGTTCCTTTTTGGCTCTCCTAGCCGGCATGGTGCTTCGTGCAGCTAGATGGACGAGGCTTAAGATTCTCCGAGTAAATACCGTCTGTTCCTTTCTGTGAAGAGAGCGATGAAGCAGCGTTTGAGGGCCTTCTTTATAGACTGTCTGGAAAACTGGGGCATAAACTTGCATATGTTGGTAGTTACCAAGCCAGGAAAATGGTAGGAAATAATTGACGTTCATTGTGAAGCCGTGGTGTGTCATCCTTAATGAAAGGGAGAGTTTTTGAGAACAAGAAGGGAAAGATACAGTTTTAATTTTTTGAGTACCTGGTATGTACTCCAGTAGTTGTAGCCTTTTGGAAATCAAGTACCCCTTGAAAGTTTTTTATTTATTTATTTTTTAACCCTTTTAAAGTTTATGGAAAGCCAGAGACGAGTCTTTAAAAAATGAGTACACATTACAGCATTTGTCATACGATTTATGAGACTCGTGGACTCTGACGCCCATTTGTGGGTTCTCTAGGTGTTGGTGAACTTAAAGTTAAGAATCCCTGTCTTCTATACTGTACTTGGCACTTTAGTTGTGTTACCTTCTTTGACCTTCACAATAACTCAAGTACCCCATTTTACATATGGAAGCTGAGGCTTATACTTTATTCAGGGCTTTGTTTGGGTCTGTTTGATTTCAAAGCCTGTACTTTTATTGCACAAAACTTTCCTAGTGTTTGTGATCCAAAAACATTTTTTTATGTTAAAAGGAAAAAGCTGCCTACTGTGTAACCCTTACTATGAAATTGAACTTAAGAGTCTGACAAATGAGGCTAAAATCTATGCTCTGCCTCTTACTAACTATATAGTATTGGGAGAGTTAATCTATCTGTGCTTCTGTTTCCTCATTGGAGATAATAATAATAGTACATGTCTTATAGAGATGTTATTAGGTCTAAACTAGTTAAAATGTGAAGTCTCTAGAAATGTGCCCGCCACAGGTAAACCCTATGAAAGTGTTTTCTATTATTATTGTGTGTCTTCCAACAAGTTAGTGGTGGTGTTGGAATTTTACGCCAGTTGTATTATAATCGCTCTGTGTTGGAACTTTCATGTGTTGATAACCTCAAGAACCTTATTAAGTTTTCAGTTTTTGAAAAACTCAATTGCAGGGTGATTTCATGTGTTGATTTGAGCATAGACACAGTTTTCTTCCTGCTTCTTTCTCTTTTAGGCATGCATGTATTTAGGTAGCTTTGATGTTCACATATCTGACTTTGTAGGCTCTAAATTTTTTATGTTCAAATAGCTTTTTTATTGAAGCATCTACAGATAGTGTATGTGCTTCTTGCTGTCACTAGAAGTTCCTAATCTTTTCAGAAAGCTTGTCTGCCAAGCTGTAATTCATGGGTAGAGCTGTTTTTTTACTGAAGCTTCTATAGATACTGTATGTGCCTCCTGCTGTCGCTAGAAGTTCCTAATCTTTTCGGAAAGCTTGTCTGCCAAGCTGTCATTCATGGGTAGAGCTGATAGTGACCACTTTTTGACGCATTAGAACTTCTTGGTGATTAGGCAATAAGCTTTTAAGTAAACATGATCAGTTTGTTTATTTTTAACATTTGGAGACTGATTAGTATTATATATGGTTTAGAGGGAAATTGCGTATAATTAAGTAGTAATTTGCATTTAAATTCAGGCATTGAAAAACTAGAAAAATACTCTCCTAGTAATGTACTCTTAATTTTGAAATCCATAAACAATAACAAATTTTAAAAAAGAAGCAGTTTGTAATATCAATTCTGAGACTAGTCATTTACTTGGTTGTTAATACTTGATAGGGAGCTAAATTAGTGCAGGAACACCATGGGGGATGAGACCATACTTAGAAAAATATGTTTTTGTTTCATTATGACTTTACTGCTCTCTGAGATTCTTACGGTCTAAGATTAAAGTACTCAGATGCTGTATAGCCTGTTTTGATGGTGATGGGTTTGGGGAGATGGTATTGCTTTGTGCAGTGTGGGAGCAGAAAGTAATTGCTTTTGATTACATACTTGTGAGAAAAAAATGAGTTTAGCCCTTCTCAGCAGTCAAGAGAGTTGTTTTTTTTTCTGCAGTCTCGAAGAGAAAAAATTGCTCAAGGCATTCACCCCACAGTTTGAACACATAATTGGGCTCGGCCTTCATTCCATTCACTAATTGGTCTAACCTACTAATTTAAGTTGATAACAAATTTTTTAATGAAATTATGGATAGTGAAAGATTCCTTAAAGAATATTTTGTATTTAAGTGTTAAAAAGTTAAAGGTAAATTCATTTTTATGGCCATCAGGGTAAAAAAATTAATTCACAGATATTTTTGTTATCAAGTTACAGTTTTTACACTTATTTTTATGTCTCATGTGACCGGAGTTATTTTCCCAACAAATATTAGTGGCTGTTAGTTATTTTTCAGTGAAGTTGCCTCCTAAATATGGTAGCATGGTATACAGCCTGCTGTGCTCCTAAGGTATTGATATTTAATTCATTTGTAAAGATGCCTCAGAGGAACATCACTGCTGAATATTCACTCCTTCAGAAGGCATTTACTGGGGGCCCATTCTGCCCTAGGCAATGTGCTAGTTACTCTTCAAGAGCTCAGACCTGTATTGGAGAAAGATTTGTGAACAGATAAATTATGGTAAGTGGTTGACAAACATATACAAATTAAAATATTTTAGAGGACTTATTCTACCTGTTCATCTTTCTGAAAGTGGTCCAGGTCAGAGTGCTATTGTGTAATATTTGTTTAATACTAGAACATGCCACAAAACAGGTCAAATTGTATGACCTTAGTGGATTCTAGTATATCATTTACCTTTTGAATGACTTTGGTCATTAAATAGCTTAGGTTTAAGTTTCAGTTTTCTTCCATCGGTTTCTTTCTCTTTGAAGGGTTCATGAATGTTTAGCCTTCACTAATACTCTTTTGTATAGTTTTCAAACTCTTGAAGTTGTTTAACTTTATTGCAGTTTGTGTCTGTGTGCACATGTGTGTGTGTATGCACATGCCTGAGGCCTTGTTATGGTGTTATATCGCCATGATGTTTTCCTGGTGGGACTGTTGAAGTCTGTTCTACAAATTATGGTTTAATAGAGAGAGATGAGTATTCATTTACTTAATAGAAGCCAAATAGTCAAGATAGATATATATTTTGTCAGCCTGAATTGAACAGTACCATATGATTTTAATATGAATTTTTGTTACCTTGAATAGTTGGGAATTTGTACCATGTTTTTCAGAGCTTGTAGCTGAAGCATTCATTTCAGTGTAGTTTGCTTGTTGGTGTTGAGATTCTAATAGTCAACATCTGTTCATTGTATTTTCTATTCATTGTCCTTTTTGGCCAGAGATTGGGTAAAGATAATCTATTAATATACATTTTCTTACATTTTCTGTAGTGTCCCATTGCTTTTATCCAGAGATCCAGCCGAGGCTGTTTCAACTCCTCTCTTGTTCGCTTAGGAAGTTTAACTCCAAGGATCCTGGTGTATGTAATGAAGTGAAAACAGTTAAAACCTCCCAGCTGTGATCTAGTTTTTCATGTCTTGGTGAAGAAGGAAACCCAGCCAGGCTGCATAAATGGTTTATAGAAAGGACTTGAAAAGGATTTGAAAAAACAGTTCAACCACGCATTACCTGAATTGGGGCAGTGACTAGGAAGGCATGATCAGAATCCCAAAGGGGAGTGAGAACATGAAGTGGGGAATCATTTTTTTTTAACAAATTTTATTTTGGGATAATTTTAGATTTATAGAAAAGTTGCAAAGATAGTATAGAGAGTTCCTGTATACCTTTCACCCAGCTTTGCTGTAATGTTAATGTCTTACATAAAACTGTGGCTCATTTGTCACATCTAGGAAATTAACATTGGTACAGTACTATTATCTGAAATACAGACTTTTTCTATTTCACAAGTTTTTTTCACTAACATCCTTTTTCTCTTCTAGGATCTAATCCAGGATACCACATTGCATTTAGACCATGTATAATTTTGATAAATAGGTTGGGATTTCCATGAGCTTTTTCTGTGCCATCTATGTGGTCCAGTAATCCCCTCTGACCAGTGCTAAAGAGAGAAAGTCATTGACCATAAGAATAAACAAGACGGCATAGGTAGTGTTTTGTATCCCTTGATTTCAAAACACTGTTAACTCAGTGGAAGAGTTGGCTTTGCTCCCGGAAGGGTGGTGTGAAGTTTCCTGAGAAGCTGAGAGCCGATCCTGAATGAGGGGCCCTTCCTGGGCTCTACCAGCACCGTGTGCTCACCTCATAGATGTTACTACATGAAACTGTCACCAGTTATTTGCTTATCTGTCTTCTTTTCTAAACTGTGTTTCTAAGGGTCAGGGACTCTCTTACTCATTTTGAAATCCTCAGAGTTATTAATATGGTTATTAATACACATTTGAAGAAATTAACCCTTGCTTTGGTAACATTGATTATTAGGTCAACGGAAGTTTTGTTTTGAATACCGTACATGTTGTTTCTCCTTCAAATCAAGCCATCTTATAGTGACTTTTACTATATATAAATTATATCTCATTTATATGCCATTTCTGTGGCTAGTTGAGTATGTCTTCCTGGAATCTTAAACAAAGAGCAACAGAAATGCTCATTTAAGTTTGCTCTTCTTTTTGATTATATAAATAATTTTCCTTAAAAATAGGTGTAGCGTTGAAAGTAATGGATGGTAATAGAGGTAGCAATTTTGTTAGCTTTTAAGTATATGTGTGACAATTCCAGTTCCACCCTCCTGGGCTGTAGATCTGGCCGTTTGCCTGCCACTTCATGCACAGTTAATGAAATAACAACTTCCTAGACTTATTGAGGGAGACGGCTTGTCAGATTCAGAGAATTAGTTTAAAATTTTTCCTGTTATCGCCAAGATTCAGTGGCCCAGGGTCACCTTAGCATAAAAACTGCCATGGTATGGGAACACAGGGGCCCGTCCTAATTCTGTGGATCAGGCACAGTAGTGTCAGTTTGGTAAGTAGAAAAAACATCAGGATAGGAGGGAATTGTAAATCGAAACTGCTATTTTCTTGATTTAGACTAAGACTGTGAAAGGAGCATAGATGAACCAGTTTTCTGTTTTGTTTTTCTCCAGACATCTTACAGAGTTATAAAACGAGCAACAATAAACTGTCACTTCTCTCTGTTTTACTCATATTAGCTTTGAATCCATTTTTCTACTTTCTCTGAAGTGTGCTGAGAATGGTAAACTGTATTCAGGGTGGGGGAGGGGGCTGGCAGTTGAATCTAAACTATACTTTCATGTATACTATTCATTTCGAGTCTGAAGTATACATTTTGAGTATAAAAACGTGCTATTATCTTGGTGAACTTAACCTTTATAGGCCTAAATTTTCTTTTAACCAGTGAGTGAGGATAACTTTTTCCAGCCTCCTACGAAGTTAGAGTGACTCAGTATGGTGAGAATGATCTTATAAAAGCTTCTCTTTAAAGCCAGAAGGGTAAGTAGTTCATTGTCCTTGGCTTAACTTGAAGGTGCATACTCTGGGTTTTGGAGGGGTCCAGAGGTTTTATATCACTTTGAGGAGAACTGAGGGACTAAAACCCTGGCTAAATTTAGAAATGCCATTTATTAGTTTGAAGAAGGGGAAAATCTCTTAAAAGATAAAAATCTTTCAAAATTCTGAAATAGACTTAAATAGTGCTTGCTAATGTGGGAAGCTGAATTCAACAGAAAGGGATAATAAAACTGAATAACTAATCATGAGAAGTGGAATTCAGGAGTTTTAAAACTCATTAAAATTTTGGGGAAGAGATTTTCTTTTGTGAAACTTTTAGATAAAACTTCTAGAAGAAAACAGAAGAAAATCTTTATGACCTTGAGTTAGGCAAAGATTTTTTTTTAAAAAATGACACAAAATACACTATAAAAGAAAAATTTGGTAAATTGGATTTCATCAAATTAAAAACATTTCTCTTTTTAAACAAAACTATTAAGAAAATGAAAAAAGAAGCCCTAGGAAATATTTTCCAAACGTATCTCCAATAAAGGACTCATATTCAGAATATATAAAGAACTCTTACAACTCAATAATAAGACAAACAGCTCAATTTAAAAAAATGGTAATACTTTGAGATAACAAAGAAGGTTCACACTTAGCCAAAAAGAACATGTAAAGATAGTATCATTGGTAAAACAATAAGCCAAAAAGAACATGTAAAGATAGTATCATTGGTAAAACAATATTGTCAGTCCTTAGGGAAATGCAAATTAAAATCTCAATGAGATACCACTTCACACCTGTTAGAATGGGTAAGATTTAAAAGATTGATAGTGCTATTGTTGGTGGACCCCCTTGCTGATGAATTCCATTGCTGGTGGAAATGCAAGGTGGGATAGCCACTCTGGAAAACAGCTTGGCAGTTACTTATAAGTTAAATATATACTTAACATATGATCTAACAATCCCACTCTTGGTTATTTACTCACGAGAAATGAAAACATGTTCACACAAAGACTTGTACTTGAATGTTCATAGTAGCTTTACCCATAATAGCCCCAAACTGGATGGAACTCAAATGTCCTTCAGCTGGCGCATGGGTAAACAAATTGTTGTATGTCTATGTAATGGCCTACTACACAGCAATAAAGAGAAATGAACTACTAATACATGTAACAACATGTACAGATCTAAAAATCATTATGTCCAGTGAAAAAAATGCCACACACGGAAGACTACATTCTGTATATGATGCCATTTATATGACATTCTGTATAAGGCAAAACCATAGTGATAGAAAGCACACCAGTGGTCGTGCAGGGAGTTGGAGGAGGGGGACTGACTATAAAGAATCATGAGGAAACTTGGGGGATAATGAATGTTTTATATCATAACCATATACAGTTGTCAAAACTCTTTAAATTGGTGACTTACTATATATAAATCAAAGCTGATTTTGACAAAATTTTTGCCAGTGATTTATGCAGGATTAGAGAATGGATTCAGATTAGTTTGGATCTGATTTTGTTATAGGCGCTAAAACAATATTGAAATAATAGTATCACTGAATTGAGTTGCGGAGAGCTTACTAGTTATTAGTGTTTGGTCAGGTTTAGGTTAAAATTTTTATTCATGAAAACAGATGGAAATAAGATAAAATTTTTAGTTGAAGTTGTTAGATCAGAAAATGAGAGTTCTAAGTAAAGAAAAGCCTTGGGGGGCTGATTTTGAATTCCCCCTCTGGCTTAAATTTTTACTTGGTCTAATACTGTTGACTAAAAATTTCTAGAAATAATCACCCCCTTTTGTCCCCAATAAACCACTTTTACAATTTTTGTCCTCTGATTGTTACTTCTCATTCTTCTTTGCTAGCTCCTCTTTTTTGGCGGGGTGGAGTGGGGAGGAGAGTACATTTAAGATTGGTCCCCTTAGGATTCTATGATTAGTCATTTTCTTGGTCACTCAGTTGTCAATTAGGTGACTATAGGCAAGTTATTTTAGCTCTCTGTGCCTTTATTTCTTTTATAAAATATGGATAATAATATGATTACCTTATATGGTTGATGGAGAGTTAAATGAGATAATACATGAAGTACTTCAAACAGTGCTGGCCTATAATACATTCTCAAAAAAGGTAGATTTTTGTTCTTAGCATCATACTTAGAAAAGCACCAGAAAACTTAGTATTTTGGATTGCTGTTGTCATTGTTTCCAGTGGAATTCATTTGGAAAATGAGTTAGTTCCTCAGGTATACTCAGTGCCATCTTCCTCATTTATTGCAGGTTAGGCTGCCATGGCTTGGGTACAAACTGCAATCATAACCAGGCAACCCAGCAGCCTGGTTTGTACATAGAGCCATATCTCTCGAGGCACTCCTATAGTGCCGAGACACCTGGAAAGAGTTTCCAGTCTCAGTCTACCTTTCCCTTATACTCTAAGTCTGGCCCCACCTAGAGCAGCTGAATTCTTTCTGTCACCAGGCAGTTGGCCAACCATCTTGTCAACGTCATGAGTAAGAATTTACAGACAGTGAAGGCAATGAAGCAACAGCTCAAGTTTATTAGAAGCAAAAGTACACTCTTAAAAACCCCTGACTTTTTGTGAGTTTGAGGGTTTTACCTGTTCATGCAACTAAGAGGTGGAATATTCATGATCTTGGGGGTGGTCTCTTCATACAAAGAAGGTGGTTTTTCTTGGAATCAGGGAGATACCCTTTTTCTTGCCATGTTTGAGTTTTGCAGAACTGTCATGGCGTCAGATGCATGATGGGTATAGTGTTAACTGCAATGCTAATTTGTTATAATAGCTGTATAATAAGGGAAGAATTAGGCCAAAGGTGAACTGGGCATGATCTACACATGTGTCTTTGTGGGAAAGACCACCTGTGTCTCTGGGTCAAGATGTCGTGGGCTTTGAGCCCCTCTAAGGGCCTAACAGGGCTCATGGTGACCACATCTGTGCCCCTGTGGGTTTCTCTCATTCCTGCTCATTTCTGTCTGCTTACTCTAACTCTTCTTCATTTTGTGTAAAATGCATCTTCATTTTACATCTGAGGCAACTGAAGAGATGTTAAGTAGCTTGTCAATCAGTGGTAAATCTCATGCTCTCGACCACTACACTGTACTCTACTTGGAGTCGGTCATCTTAGTTCGGTTCCAGGTGCTGTTTTAGACACCGTGCATTCATAATGCTGAGCTTTCCATCACTCCCTTTCTTGACTCAGTACTTTCTTTTACTTATGCTGTTCTTTCTGCCTAGGATACTAGTCTTTTTTCCTCCTGCCTTGCCAATGCTTACTCATTCTTAAATAACAGCTCTATTGTCTCTCCTGTGAAAATTTCCCCACTCTCTCAGGCAAAGTTACCTCTTTCCTTCCTTTGCCCACCACACACTATTCTTCTTTTGTGGTACTTGCCACATAAATTGTCTATTTCTCAGCCTGTCTTATTTATCTTGTGACTTTAGCTTTTGGCATATAGTAAATGCTCAAGAAGTATGAAATGAAGAATGAATGATACAGAAGAACCTAAAGATGTTGATAGTGAATGACAGTAAATTTCCTATGTTTTAGCATATACGATGTTTTAGTAAATTATTTTAGCATAGATATCTAAGGATGAGGGAACATAAAAAATAGTTCTATTTAAAATGTGAGTATATAAGATAGGTGGTAATGGGGTAATAGACTAGAAATTGAGTGGCAGTTATATGCTTTTCACATTTTTAAGCTCAGGTACCTCTAGTAGAAGAGGAGAGTGGGTATAGAACCCTGTGGGGGCTGGGAACAGAACCGCAAGCAGCCTTTCTGCCTCTAGAACAAAATGTCTATGAATACTTTGAACATATCCATGTTTCACCTTTAGAAATTCATGCATATTTTCTATTCTATTTTATTATATATGGATTTGTTTCAACATGAAAATGCTTTCTTCTCCTCGCCCCCCTCATTCTCTAGGAACTAGATGCGCAGGAACATATGTCATTTATCTTCTGACTTCTGGCACATTCTGGCATGCCCCAATGCCCAAATCTGGGAAGCAGGGATAGGGTTATAGT
Organism: Pteropus vampyrus; assembly: GCF_000151845.1. Classification (NCBI taxonomy): domain Eukaryota; kingdom Metazoa; phylum Chordata; class Mammalia; order Chiroptera; family Pteropodidae; genus Pteropus; species Pteropus vampyrus. Next base: position 1,329,721 of record NW_011888958.1, read on the forward strand.
CTAATGCGGCAGCATTCTAGCTTTCTGTGATTTGGGGGATTGTCTACTCAGGAGTATTATGTCATGGAACTGAGGAGGGTGAGCTCATCCTGTTCTGACTAACGCGGCTGTTCCTGGAAGGCTGCAGTCAGTTGGAGGCACCTCATTACCAGATCACTGGGGACTAGCTGGAGAGAGTTCACAGAAGACCCACAGGAATGATTAAGAGACTGGAGGGGCTGACTGATGAGGAAAGAATATAAATGAAAACTGTATAACTTGGCTGAACCAAGATAGCAGGAATACACGACTGTATAAATATCTCAAGATTATAAACTTGATGGGGAAGGGCAATCTTTTATGGTGGGATTTTGGGGTAAGGAGATAAACCAAGGGTGAAATTAAGCAAAGGAAAATATAAACTAATAATCTAAAGTATCTGATGGTAAACTTTATTTCTTGGAACCTTCTTAGTTAGACCCCTAACCTGTGGCCCTTTTGCTAATCGAATGATTTGGTTTTTTAATTTGATTTACCTGGACTCATGGCTGGTGCTTCTGTGTAGAAAATGCTGGAGACTACATCTGACCAAGCCAACAACTTTCTTTTGTCCTGTCTTGTTTTGTGAACTCAGTGGGTGATATTTGGAACTCCTATGTGCTGCCACTACCTCTTTATTCACCAGAATTCTAAGTGGACTTTCATGTCATTTTTTTCACACCTTTTTAGAACAGCACTTTAAAAGTAGAGACTGAATCAGTGATATTTATTATAATAATTTTAGAAACCCAGATATAGTATTTGGTTCCTGAGGTACTGGTTTTAGGAGATTATAGCTTTGATGAAATGCAAGTGTGCTTGTATGAAACACGTACTTTGGGAAATGATTATATAAAATTCCTATTTGGGGCATGGGAGGCATAAAGCTTTTAAATAACAGTTGAAATTAGCCAGGAGAAACATTTGCATAATGTTGGAAGTTTTATAGCTCTTTTCCTAAGAGGGTATAGTGGAACTGGAAAAAAATTATTTTATGTTTTTTTGATTTATTAAAATGAGTTCATTTATATAAGGCAGTTATACAGCTTTAAGACTAAACCGCTACACCAGAGATTAGTAAACTTTTTTTGTAAAGGATCAGATAGGAAAACTCTGTAGGCCATACATCTCTGCTGCAGCTACTCAGCTCTGCTGTTGTAGTGCAAAAGCAGTCATAGAGAACATGTAAACTAATGAACTTGGCTGCATTCATTTTTTTTTTTTTTTAAACAAAAACAAGTGGCTGTCTGGATTTGGCCTGCAGGCTGTAGTTTGCCAACTCCTGCTCTAGACCTTTGCTCCTGAAAGCATGATTTGTAGACCAGCAGCATCAGCATTACCTATGAGCCTGTTAGAGGTCATAGTGACTGCTCTAGAGTCTAGACCATGCTTCTCTAATTTTAACATGCCTAGCAATCACTTGGGGGTGGGGTACAGGCTCTGAGATAAACTCTGAACACTATACTAGCCACTGAGAGGCAAAGATGTGTAATACCCAGTCACTGTCCTCAGGAAACCTACAATCCATTAGGAGAAACTACTGTAAAAACAAATAATTATAATACAGACTAATAAATGCTATATTAGAGGTATCTTCAGCATAGGTGTATAACAACGAATGAGGTGGTTAGTTCTGCCCTGTGTGGGGGAAGCTCTCAGAGGGGCCTAGGAAAGGTGGCAGTGCTTGAATTGAGTCTCGAAGCTCATTAGAGACACTGAGGCATTGAGGTCGGGTGGGGTGGGTGGTGAGGTAAAGCGTGGTATAGTTCACGGTGGGGCACAGTAAAGATGATAGAACTAGTAGTTATTTGATTTAATAATGAAATAGCTGATCACAAGGTTGGAGGCCCACTAAGATCACAATGAGTAGATATAAAAGTTTAGTGCATTCTATTATCTTTAGCTATTTTTTTGATATTGTTTCTTTATTTGATAAAAAGACAACTTGCCTAATCTTTTCTTCTTTTAGAAAAAAAAGTATTTTCCAGAAATAGAAACTTTTTGTATGTTCTTGCATCATTAAGAATTTGGAAAACACTAAAAGGTACAGATAGAAAATAAAAATTATTTGTAATTCCATACACCAGGAGATGACCACTGTTAACAGTTTTGCATTGTTCCACCCAGTCTTCTTTGTGTAATGTAATATTTTAAAAATTGGGTTCATGCTATGTAAATAATTTTTGCTTGCTTTTTCACTTAACATTTTATTTGTGAGCATTTCCTTGTGTTGTTATTCTTTAAAAGTGTTATTTTTAAAATGCTTATATAGCATTCTAATGGATCTCTTATAGTTTATGTAACTTCTCATGTTTGCAGATCTTTTAAGCTGTTTCCAATTGCTAGTTGACCCAGGTTTTGGCTCATGTACTTGGCAAATCTGTCACCATGTTTTAAAGTAAATACATATACTTATTTACTTTTAATTATAAAAGTTTGCCAACTTGTTTGATCTACTGGCCTTCACTCATTCTGTTCTTGTGCTCTTATTAGCATTTTGTGTTTTCTTTCTTGGTTTCCCATGGTAGAGAGGCAGTAGAGTAGTCATTAAAAGCATGGATTCTGGGTCCAGGTTGACTGGGTTTGACTAAGCTCTACTACTTATTGAGTGTAATCTTGAGAAAAGGTCTCAATTTCCTCATTTCTCTTCACCTTGTTGCCAGACCCATTAAACTGAAACCTGGCATGTTGTTGTGATGAGGCTCACTCTAAATCTGTGCTCTAGTTTGCTTATACTGAAGGATTGAGATCAACTGAAGTACTGGAGCTTCCTTCTGGAGTGACAAAGTTTGGGCAGAGAGATTGCCACTTGACTTTTCTTGTGGAGTTTTAATTGGGAAAACTTGGTCAGAGTTTACCTGCCCTTGGTTATTTTTAGTGTCCTGGGGTTTCTACTTCCTCTTTTTTGTTTTCTGGGGATGCTCTTTCAGAAGTAAAAACCTATTTAACAGACCCTTTTTTCTTTGTAGGGTGGGATCCTGAGGCAGCTGAACAGATGCCTCCTTCAGCAGTTGATTGTGCCCTTCACTAGAGAGAAGCCCAGGGATGATATATTTTTGGGTTATATTTCAACACCCTGGAAGTCATCTAGTTTATGCCAGGAACATTAACCATCTGCTTCTGTGACACACCCTCCGTGAAGGTCTGATGGACAGACACTTTCTGTTGACCTTGCAGCTGTTTTCTCTCATGTGGAAGTTGAAGACAAGGTGAAAGGGCCAAGTTACCTGCGTTGGTGAATAGGAGTGCTCCACTGGGTTCTCAGAACATGGGCCCTCGTTTGAAGGTAAGTCAATAGCCTAGTTAAGATTCACTTGTTACTGGGATGCAGAACATGGACTCAGTGCCCAGTTCCTTGCCTTTTCAGCAAGGACAAGCTGTTGAAGTGCACAGTATTGGTTCGAATTGCCTTTGCTTCCGTAGGGCATTTTTGGCGATAAAGAAATAAATACTCCATTTCTGGGATATCACTTTTTCACAGCTGATCTTTAATGTTGGGGCTAAAATTTATTTGATGTTGTAATTATAAATCTTTGTACTCCCCCCAAAAAGCAGAGTTTCAGAATATATATATCAGTCATCTTTCTAACATTCTTTTGAGACAGGTATTTTCAAGTATTCCCCTCTTCCCTGCTTTTGTAGGTAATGTGAGCCAAAGTATGGTAGTATTAAACAACTTGCCCCAGATTTTTTAGTAAGCAAGTGATATTTCTGCATTTAATAGTTGGTACTGCATTCCATTTTTCTCTGTCATACTTTATTTTTATTTCAAAAGATTTTTAAAAAGGCCATAAGCATTTATCTTTCTAATTTTAGCCTAATAGTAAGATTCTCACAGCATGATTGGGTAATGTTTTTCATACTTTTTTTTTTACCT
>NW_011888958.1:1333665-1334459 GCF_000151845.1 Pteropus vampyrus
AGAATATATATATCAGTCATCTTTCTAACATTCTTTTGAGACAGGTATTTTCAAGTATTCCCCTCTTCTCTGCTTTTGTAGGTAATGTGAGCCAAAGTATGGTAGTATTAAACAGCTTGCCCCAGATTTTTTAGTAAGCAAGTGATATTTCTGCATTTGATAGTTGGTACTGCATTCCATTTTTCTCTGTCATACTTTATTTTTATTTCAAAAGATTTTTTAAAAGGCCATAAGCATTTATCTTTCTAATTTTAGCCTAATAGTAAGATTCTCACAGCATGATTGGGTAATGTTTTTCATACTTTTTTTTTTACCTGTTTTCTTAAATCTTTTCTCAAATACTTCACTCTTCCTATGACTCCATTCTTTTCATGATTCGGTGTTGTATGAGGTTAAGAACATTGGTATTCACAATTAGACACAGGCTTGAGTCTCAGCTCTGTCACTTAACCAGCTGGGAGATGTTCAGCAAATTAAGTTTTCTAAGCCCAGATTTTTTTTATTCTGTAAAATAATAATAATGCAGTTTTACCAATAGTGACAATTACTTAGGCTAACATGTGAAACAGTGCAGCGTTTGGCCCATGGTATGTGGATCAATAATGGGATTGTAAATTATTAACTTACTGCTACATACTACTATTATTCTGCAAGCTTAGGGTATCACAGTTTGATGAATTGTATAAGGGCAAGGACGCTAAAGAGATGAATTTGAAAACAAATAAAATACTCGTATAGCTGAATTGCATGAAATAGTATGGTGAAGACTTAATGTACTGCTTCTTTGTGCTTGA
>NW_011888958.1:1334509-1338129 GCF_000151845.1 Pteropus vampyrus
TTTTTAAAAGGCCATAAGCATTTATCTTTCTAATTTTAGCCTAATAGTAAGATTCTCACAGCATGATTGGGTAATGTTTTTCATACTTTTTTTTTACCTGTTTTCTTAAATCTTTTCTCAAATACTTCACTCTTCCTATGACTCCATTCTTTTCATGATTCAGTGTTGTATGAGGTTAAGAACATTGGTATTCACAATTAGACACGGGCTTGAGTCTCAGCTCTGTCACTTAACCAGCTGGGAGATGTTCAGCAAATTAAGTTTTCTAAGCCCAGATTTTTTTATTCTGTAAAATAATAATAATGCAGTTTTACCAATAGTGACAATTACTTAGGCTAACATGTGAAACAGTGCAGCATTTGGCCCATGGTATGTGGATCAATAATGGGATTGTAAATTATTAACTTACTGCTACATACTACTATTATTCTGCAAGCTTAAGGTATCACAGTTTGATGAATTGTATAAGGGCAAGGACGCTAAAGAGATGAATTTGAAAACAAATAAAATACTCGTATAACTGAATTGCATGAAATAGTATGGTGAAGACTTAATGTACTGCTTCTTTGTGCTTGATTTTGACTGGGGAAGAGTTCCAAAATAATTTTACGAAGGAGAAGTATGAGCAGCAGAAAGTAGAGGGAGCTGCGAAAACTGTTGTAGAAAACAGCTCAAGATAAGGAAGACTGTAAAACTGGATACCATGCCATGCTTGAGAACTCATGACTCTAGGCATTTGATACTTACTTGTAGAACTGAAGTAAATTGGCAATTTTTGGTCTGAAGAGTTTATAATCCCTGGCTCAAATGAACGTACTGCTAACTGGAGAAGTCTTTAAAAACTATATCTAAAAGGAGGGTCCCATGGAAGCAATTGAAGTGTCCTACAATAGATGATTGGATAAAGAAGCTATGGCACATATATACAATGGAATATTACTCAGCCATAAGAAGAGATGAAATACTGCCATTTGCGACAACGTGGATGGACCTCAAGATAATCATGCTAAGCGAAATAAGCCAGACTGAAAAAGTTGAAAATCACATATCACTTATATGTGGGATATAAACCTAAAAGCAACAAATGAACAGGGCAAACAAACGGTGACTCATGGACATGGACTATAGACTAGTGGTTACCAGAAGGTAGGAGGTGTGAGAGGAGGTGGGAGGTAGACATGGTAGAGGGGGTCAAATGTGGGGAGAGTAGGAGGGGGCCGAAGTGGGTAAAGGGGATCAGATGTATGGTAGCTGAAGGAAACTGGATTTTGGGTGGTCAAATTATAATGTACACCTGAAAATTATATAATTGTATTAACCAATGTTACCCCAATAAACAATTTTTAAAAAGTTTAAAAAAAAATGAAAGGAAGGTCCTATTTGGAAAATTCCTGATCCTTAAACATTCTGAATGAAGAACAGATATTTGACACTATCCTTTCAGCAGATATTTTATTCATATTTATTGCAATTACTATGTGCAATCATGTTGGATGCTGTGGAGAATTTTAAAGATTAGTTTTTCCATCATGTTATTTACCACTCCGAAATGGAAAATAAAACAGGGAACTAAAAGAATATAAGTAGTATAAGGTAAATAAAAACAAAGTAGTGTGAGAATTCAGAAGAGATAAAGAATTTCTTAAGTTGAGAATCAGAGAAGATTTCAGAGAGGGAAGATAGACTTTTCCCTAGACTTTAGGATTAGGAGATTTTTCATGGATAGGCTGAGAGGGGATAGAATAGGCTAGGCAGAGGAAATGACTTTGCAAAGGCATGGAAATGGGACATTGCAGAGCTTATAGGTAAAAATGTAAAGGATTTGATTTGGATAGATCATAGGATGAATAGCATAAATGGGGCCAAGGAGAATACTATAGAGTGGGATGGGAGCAGAGACAACGCAGACAGAGCACAATAGGGTCAGTAAGAGGACAAAAAATGCCTACTGAGAAAGTGAAATCTGAATTAAAAGCTATTTGATGGGTCACTCTAAAAGGAAACCCTGTGCCCAAAGACAGAGCTAGGGAGGCTTCGTGACAGCATTCAGGAAGAACCAGAAGGGAAAATATAGAAGGAAAGCAAGTCCAGAATGTGATCACGGGTAAAATTGGGAGATGGGTAAATTTCATTAGGGGGTTTTGAGAATTATTATAGAGAAGTGAGATACTTTCTAAAGGTCAAATCAATGAGTGATGAATTGACAGAGCTAATACTCTGGTCATGTCACAAGGAGGTTTCAAGGAGAGTTGTTTGGGAGGAAAAAAGCATTATTTGGTATGCTGAGTTTTAAATAAAGGGAATTGGAATAGAAGTGTAGAATTGACTACTTAGAAAGGCCTAGGTGATCTAGATCAGTGGTGATGATTTGGTAGAGAAACAAATGGGGAAAAAATAGACAAGGACTCAACAAGGTCAGGTTCATTACTGCCACTTTATTGAGAACTGAGACCGTGACTATTACACACCATTTCCCCAGTACCTGGAACATTAAGTAGGTACTTAGTATTTGTTGGATGAATTGTTTTAGGATGAATTTTAACTCCATTATGAAAAAATTGCAGACGTAAAGTTAGAATAGTATAAAGAATTCCCATGTAGGCAGGGATTTTAAAGTAAAAGAGAAACTGTGTCTTTTGTAATTCTTATGCATTTCCCATTGAAGAAAGTGTGGGCCAATAGAAAGGGTCCCTGAGTTTCCTGTTAGCTCTAAAGCAAAGCAGTAGTGATGCTGCTACTACTATTAATAATTATAATAATAATTAAAACTGAGAACTCACTGTATGCCAGGCACTCTTCTAGGCTGTTTATATGTGTTAACTCATTTAATTCTCATAATGCCCTATGACGTACACACAGATATTATCCTCATTTGACAGATAAGGTAACTGGCATTCTGTAGAGGGATTAAATAACTTGTCCAGGGTCACATCGTGAGTAGCAGAGAATGGATTTGAACCCCGGTGGTCTAGCTGTAAAGTCCATGCCCTCATCCTCTATATTATACCCTCTGTTATACTGTTTGATTTTGGAGTCTTGATGGCTGTAAGCAGTCATATTGAAGTCCTATCACACTAAAGGAGATGGTGCGTTGAAATTATTAAGTCTCAACTCTTTCTACAGCATCGAGAATTCTGAAGCATAGACAGATCACACAGTTACAGCCCTGAAACTGGTCTTTAGGCTTCTGACTTACTGCTTGTCAACTGCCTCTTTCAGAAAAGGTTGTTGTAGCTGTCAGAATTAGTACACAGAATTTTCCCAGTTATGACATGTGCCATAAATTTGTCATTGCTCTTGTTCCATCAAGAAGCAAGAGACTTGAGACCATAAGTTCTATAACATCAGCCACATATACATGTTCTACTAAGTGCTGTTACTTTGCCAAGGGCCAGAAGTTTCACATCCAGGATCAGATTGGATGGCATCTAACTGGAGTACCTAAGACTAAAGTTAAACAGTTTGGGTCCATCCAAGTCATCTAGTACATCTTGCAAGATGCAGACAGATGCTTTTTTGAGAGGCGATAGCAGCTTTTCAGCAGAGTCCCAGGAGATAAGATACTTGTTTGAGAGGGAGGATCAATAATTGTGATCCTAAACATTGGGTCTGTTTCTAAA
>NW_011888958.1:1338654-1364211 GCF_000151845.1 Pteropus vampyrus
AATTAAAACTGAGAACTCACTGTATGCCAGGCACTCTTCTAGGCTGTTTATATGTGTTAACTCATTTAATCCTCATAATGCCCTATGAGGTACACACAGATATTATCCTCATTTGACAGATAAGGTAACTGGCATTCTGTAGAAGGATTAAATAACTTGTCCAGGGTCACATTGTGAGTAGCAGAGAATGGATTTGAACCCAGGTGGTCTAGCTGTAAAGTCCATGCCCTCATCCTCTATATTATACCCTCTGTTATACTGTTTGATTTTGGAGTCTTGATGGCTGTAAGCAGTTATATTGAAGTCCTATCACACTAAAGGAGATGGTGCGTTGAAATTATTAAGTCTCAATTCTTTTTACAGCATTGAGAATTCTGAAGCATAGACAGATCACACAGTTACAGCCCTGAAACTGGTCTTTAGGCTTCTGACTTACTGCTTATCAACTGCCTCTCTCAGAAAAGGTTGTTGTAGCTGTCAGAATTAGTACACAGAATTTTCCCAGTTATGGCATGTGCCATAAATTTGTCATTGCTCTTGTTCCATCAAGAAGCAAGAGACTTGAGACCATAAGTTCTATAACATCAGCCACACATACATGTTCTACTGAGTGCTGTTACTTTGCCAAGGGCCAGAAGTTTCACATCCAGGATCAGATTGGATGGCATCTAACTGGAGTACCTAAGACTAAAGTTAAACGGTTTGGGTCCGTCCAAGTCATCTAGTACATCTTGCAAGATGCAGACAGATGCTTTTTTGAGAGGTGATAGCAGCTTTTCAGCAGAGTCCCAGGAGATAAGATACTTGTTTGAGAGGGAGGATCAATAATTGTGATCCTAAACATTGGGTCTGTTTCTAAATGTTGTCTCTTTATGATAGACCCTTTTGGGAGCAGCTTAATTCATGTGTATTGACAATGCTAATGTTTCCCGTGTGGATTTCTTTTCTGGTAGGACTTTAGACACCAGTCTAAGTACAGATTTCTATGAAACTTGACATGGTCATTTCTCCAATTACCTACTCTTTGTGGATTCCATTGAGTATATCAAATGAACTAATTGTTATCAAATGAACTAAGGACCATTTTCTCTCTTAAAATTTTCCAGCACGATCAGACATGAAAGCATATCCTATTAAAAAAAAAAAAAGTTGTTTTGGTCCCTCCCAAATCTGACCCTATAAGTTTTTAGCTGTCTTATCTCTAGTCAGCAGTCCCCAACCTTTTTGGCACCAGAGACTGCTGCTCCTATGAGAATCTGATGCCCGATGATCTGAGGTAGAGCTGAGGCAGTGATGCTAGTGCTGGGGAGCGGCTGCAAATATAGATGAAGCTTCACTCACTCACCTGCTGCTCACCTCCTGCTGTGCAGTCCGATTCCTAACAGGCCCCAGACTAGTACCAGTCCACAGCCTGGAGGGTGGGGACCGCTGCTCTAAGTAACATTCTAGTGCTTGGCTGATAAAAGGTGTGGGTTGAGATAACATTGATACCCTTAATATATTACATTGACTCTAAAAGAAAGAATGAATTCGGTGCATTGTAGAATGGAGAGCATTACTAAGATCAAAACTCAGTGATAAGATATGAATATTAGTGTACGTTGCGTTTTTCCTTGACAGTACCTTGGGTAGTTAAATGAGTGATGATGATTGAAGTCTTATTCTGGATACAAGTTTAATAACTGAAAGTTTCCCCTCAAACTCTCGCCTCCATTTAAATTGTTCTGACCTTGGCAGGCATCACTTAGGATGAGAAGTACAGTTTCTTCCTCTTATTCCTCGGCCTTTCTGCTGAGCTCATCTTTCACAGGGCCCATTAGTTTGTCTGATTGGTAACAGCAAAAATGACTTCTCTAACATGCCCACTGCTTGTTATTGGGATGACCCAGAGTTCATTTTAATTATATAATGCCAACATGATGATGATAATACTTGCTTTTAAAAATCCACATTAAAAAAAAAAAATCATTTTATATAACTATTTCTACTTAGATGAAATACTTCCAGAAGGCAAATATGAGAGGAAAGTGGCTCTATTTTCTTTTTTGCTTGTGTTAATTGGCACTACTTTGTATGGGGGAGGGAAACTGTTTTTGGGGCCCTGGAGCTAAGATAAAAGCCATGTTATTACATTTTGTAATTAGCAATTAAGCAAGTGGCTGTTTGTGGTATTCCTAGGGTGGTCAATAGATGAGAAATCTTTAGGGAATGATGCAGTCTCTGTTTCTTTGAAGTGTGACATAGGGCACTTGACAAGCAGAGATGGCTGTAAAAAAGGGCTGGAACAAAAACTGAACAGGTTTTCTTTTGCAGCTGCAGCTGTGATCCTTGGCTGTCTGTTGTCACTGAAGGGACCTGATGTTTTACGTTATTGGTATGTTATGGAAAGAGCTTTCTTTATTATCTGTTCGTTAGGGACGCTTACATCCTTTTTGCCTCTGTCTCTTTTACTTGAAAATAGATTTGGACATATTTCCAGTTGTGCCGGAAAGTACCTTCACAGAGTTGGCAGTGGAAGTCATTCATTTGGGAAATATTTATTGAGTAATTATAGTCAGTGCCAGACACTGTTTCCTGCAGAGTCAAAGTCGAATAAGACAAAAATCTGCCTTCAAGAAGTTCATACCATGGAGGGGGAGATGGTCAAGGGGGAGAACAGTTACAGTAGATGAATGTATAGGAGTTTGAGGGAACCCTTAACTCTGGTAGGGGTCAGGGAGGGCTTCCAAATGGCAAGAATAAAATGCACGTTATTTTTACTACTTCTGTGGGGGCCCACCGCATGTAGGAAGGTTGGGGGTGGGCATTATTTGTGGTCCATGGTAGAGAACAATTGTTGGCAAACTTTTTCTATAAAGGGCCAAAGAGTAAATATTTCCAGCTTCCCAGCCTGTACAGTCTTTGTCACAACTACCAAATTCTGCTGGTTTAGTTCAAAAGCAGCCCTAGACAATATGTAAATGAATGGATAGGGCTGTGTTCCAGTAAAATTTTATTTACAAAAACAGGCAGTGGGTGGGATTTGGCCCAAGGACTGTTGCACATGAGCTCTTGTATAGAAGTTTCTCTCTTCACCCACAGAGGTAAGCCCAGTACAGTGTTTCTTTGGAAGTCTCGCTATCTCGTCTTAACTCTTTAATTTTTGAGAGATGGTTACCTATGCCATAATGAGAAGTTGTCATGTATAACTGGCAGGTGTCTGTATGTTCTCTCTTTTACATAGGTGGAATCACAGTGTCTGTGGTTGCATTCTTCTTCACAATTAAGTTTCTCTTTGAGCTCGCCGCACGTGTAGTCAGCTTTCTCCAACATGAGGACCGTGAGCGCCGAGGGGATCGGACTATTTATGACTACGTGCGGGGAAATTACCTGGATCCCCGGTCTTGCAAAGTCTCCTGGGATTGGAAGGACCCCTATGAGGTGGGCCACAGCATGGCCTTCCGAGTGCATGTAAGGGAATGTTTCTGTCTCCCTACCCATTGGGGTTTCTGAGTCACTTGCTTTCCAGAGCCCAGTTCAGTCTGTTGGTGGTGCTGGCCTGGAATGTTAACATTTTCCCTTGTTTTTCAGTCCCTCCCAGGAACTTGGGAATTGTTAATATTTGAAGAGTCAGTGAATTTCTCTATCATTTGGGTACTTAGCTGTGACGATGTATAAAGCTTAATGTTACCTTTTCAAAATAAGAAAAATATTACTGGAAAGAGTAAGTGTTGTAGATCAGAGGTTGGCAAACTATAGCCCAAGAGTTAAATCAAGTGCACCTCCTATTTCTATAAATACAGTTTTATTGGAACAAAGCCACACCCATTCATCTGCCTTTATTGCCTATGGCTGCTTTCACACTTGAGTAGTTAACCACAATTGAATAGCTGTGTATAACCTATAAAGCCAAAAAAATTTACTCTGGCCCTTTAGAGAAATAGTTGCTGCCACCTGTGACGACTTCTCCACTGTAGCATTATGCTTGGCATGATAGCCCGAACCCTTCTAGCCTTGCCTGGTGCTTTGGTTCACTCAGTGCCAGTGGTACCCATTGACTTACATTTACCTTTGGGTTAACAGTGATAAGATAATAAAAAGGGCTGGTAAGACAGATGAGGCAGCAGCATTTGTGGTTCAGAAATGTTGAGCTGAAATTAATAATAATGGTCCGTCTTTCCCCTTTCTCAAAATATGAAGAATTTGTTCATGATTTAATGGTTTTCCTTGAAGTATTGAGAGAATGTGTTTCTCCCTGTGTCTGCAGGACTGTAGGAGTGGGTGGATACTGGGTTTTATCAGCTACTTCCTCTCTCCCCACTCTTTTGAGTTAGATGGGAAATGGTTTTCTCTCCGTGCTCACTAATGGGTACTCTTTTCCCCACTGCAGTTATTCTATAAGAATGGGCAGCCTTTCCCCGCTCATCGGCCTGTGGGACTCAGAGTTCACATCTCTCATGTTGAGCTAGCAGTGGAAATTCCAGTGACTCAGGAAGTCCTCCAGGAGCCCAGTTCCAACGTGGTCAAGGTGGCCTTCACTGTGCGCAGGGCTGGACGTTACGAAATCTCAGTGAAACTTGGTGGTTTAAATGTAGCCTACAGTCCCTACTACAAGATTTTTCAGCCTGGTATGTTCTGTCTTCTTTTCCCTTTCTCTCCCTCCCTCTTTCCCTTTTTCTTTCTTTTTAAAATAATGCCTTTATTGAATTACATGGCATTCACATGCCATGTAATTCATTCATTTAAACTGTACAATTTAATGTTTTTTTAAATTCATAGAGTTGTACAACTATCACCACATTGGATTTAGAGCATTTTTATTACCTCATGACCTGTATCCATTAGCAGTCACTCCCCATTTTCCCCAACCTCCCAGCCCTAGGCCACCAATAATCTGCCTCTGGATTGGCCTACTCTGGCTACTACTCTATTATTTACATTTCATACCAGTGTGATCATAACATATGTGGCCTTTCGTGATGGGCTTGTTTCACTTAGCATAATGCTTTTAAGGTTCATCCATCCTGTAGCATGAATCAGTACTTCACTTCTTTTTATTGCCAAATTATATTCCATTGTATGGATATACCACGTTTTATTATTCATCAGTTAATGCACATTTGGGGGTCATTGCTTTTGGCTACTCTGTATAATGCTGCTGTGAACATTTGTGTAAAAGTTTTCCTGTGGACACATTTTTAGCTCTTTAGGAGTAGAATTGCTGGGTCATCAGCCTGGTAGGTTCCTAAGGGATAAGAATGCCAGAATAGACAAAAGGTGAATTCTTCTGATTTTTGAAACCTTTTCAAGTAAAAGCACCTTGACTCTAATTCCACCCTTGCTGCCAGTACATGTTTTACTTCTCACTAAAAAGCGTTTGCTTGAGTGTCTGGTATCTAAGAATTGAGGCCTCTATCTCTACTCCCCCGCCACCCCTTGTGTCATTTATGCCAGGTAATAGATGCTTGCCGATTTTGAAGCCTTAAAGTATAATCTTGTACTCCTGCTTCTGCAGCATATCTGTTGAGTGTGTTGAGATCCTGTCTGCCCTGTGCGCCTTGCCTTGGCTTCCTTTTGAGGGTGGATACTGGCCAGTTTGCTAGCCATAGAAATGATAAGACCTTGGGAACCTTTTGGGATCAAACTATAATGAGAGGTGCCTTAAGAAGATTTGTGTATCTTTACTTGGCTAATCCTCAGTTTTCTTTCTCTTAGAACAGAGAAAGATGCTGGACAGTTAGCTCCCATGCTGTCTCCCTCTCCATGTAGCTCCTTCTTTGTTTCAGTGCCACACTCACAGAGTCCTTTTCACATGAATTATCACCCCACCTCTTTGCACCAATAGAGAACAGTTCATATCTTTATAATATGTACCAGCCCTTTTATTTTTAAACTAAAATTGAACTCTTTATTTTGAGATAATTATAGATTCTTATGCAGTTGTAAGAAATCATACAGAGATCTGGTGTACCCTTGGCCCAGTTTCCCTCAATGGTGACATCTTACAAAGCTATAGGACTGTATCACAGCCAGGTTGTTGGCATCGATACCATCAGGATGCAGAACATTTCCATCACTACAAGGATCCTTCATACTGCCACACCCATTTCCCTCTCCCACCCACCTCTTTCTTAACCCCTGACAGTCTATAATCTGTTCTCCAGTTTTATAAATGTAATTTCAAGAATGTTATATAAGTGGAATCATATAGTTTATAACTTTGGGTTATATAACTTCTTTTTACTCAGTAGAATTCCCTGGAAAATCATCCAGCTTATTGAGTGTATCAAGTTGGTTTCTTTTTATTGCTGAGTAGTATTCCACGGGCGAATATACCATAGTTTGTTTAACCATTTACTAGTTGAAGGATATTTGGCTTTTTTTCAGTTTTTGGCTATTATGAATAAACCTATGAACATTCATGTACAGGATTTTGTGTGAACTTAAATTTTCATTTCTTTGGTATAAGTGCCTAGGAATGCAGTTGCCGGGTCATGTGGTAGTTGCATGCTTAGTATTTTTAAGAAACTGCTAAACTCTCTTCGAGAGTGCCTATAGCATTTTACATTCCCATCACAGTGTATGAATAATCCAGTTTCTTCACATCCTCGTCAACATATGATATTGTCACTTTTTCATTTTAGCCAATCTGCTAAGTGTGTGGTGGTTTTAATTTGCATGTCCCTAATAGTAACGATGTTGAACATTTTTTCATGTGCTTATTTGCCATCTCTGTGTCCACTTTATCCACTTTGGTGAAATGTCTTTTCATGTCTTTTGCCCTATTTATAATTGATTTTTTTGGTTTTTTACTATTGAGTTTTGCGAGTTTTTTAAAATGTATTCTACATAGTAGTCCTTTGTTAGATATGTGGTTTGCAGATATTTTCTCTCAATCTTCAGCTTTTCTTTTCATCCCCTTAAAATAGGGTCTTTCACAGTTTAAAAGTTTTTCATTTTGATAAAGTCAATTTTATCTTTTTTTTTTGTTTATGGATCATACTTTTGGTGTCTGAGAAGTCTGACTGGTCCTAGATCTTGAAGGTTTTCTCCAATTTTTTTTCTAAAAATTAGTTTTACATTTTATATTTATTGTCATGATCCATTTTTAGTTCATTTTTGTATATGACACTTGGGTTGAGGTTCATTTTTTTTACATACAGCCGTCAAGTTTCTCCAGCACCATTTGTTGAAAAGGCGCTTTCTTTCTCCTGTTACATTGCTTTTGCACCTTTGTCAAGGATGAGTTGGGCATATTTGTAGGGGTCTGTTTCTGGGTTCTCTGTTCTTTCCATTGATCAATGTGTTTATCCCTCTACCAATACTATAGGGTCTTGATACCATAGCTATATAATAAGTCTTGAAATTGGGTAAGTTGACTCTTCTCACTCTTCTGTTTCAGAATTATTTTAGCTATTCTGGGTCCTTTGCCTTCCCATATACATTTTAGAGTAATATTGTCTAGAGCTACAAAAAATCTTATTGAGATTTTGATAAGAATTGTGTTAAATAAACCTTTATATCATTTGAGATAAATCGACGTCTTTACTAAAATGTTGAGTCTTCTGATTCATAAACATGATACATCTCTCCATTTATTTTGATCTTTTTATTTCTTTCATCAGCATCTTGTAGTTTTCCATATACAAATCTTGTAAATGTTTTTTAGACTTGTATCTAAATTTTAGGGAGTGTTTTGTTTGTTTTGTGATTGTTCAGCACTTATTTTTAAGGCCTCTCTTACTCATAGGTTCCCAGTGGGATTCTAGGCACTATGTCTGTACCTTCTCAGTTCTATTTTCTCCAAGTACCTTTTTCATTTTGTTTAGTGCCTGCAGTGGTTAGGAATTCGTGAAAACGACCCCCCAAAGTTTATTTGATTTAATCTCTTTGTTTTTTTTTTTTTTTCTCTGCCTCCTAATGGTGCTGTTTATCTCTTGAAGTTGGGCTGAGACTCACCTCTTTAGAGCTAACTGATTGAGTGATCTTTGTGCCCTGAAAAGCACCTCTCTAAAATGTTAAGATTCAATTTTCTTTATTCCAGGAATGGTGGTTCCTTCCAAGACCAAAATCGTGTGCCATTTTTCTACTCTCGTGTTGACCTGTGGGCAACCGCACACCCTTCAAATAGTGCCCCGAGATGAGTATGACAACCCTACCAACAATTCTACATCCTTGAGAGATGAGCACAATTACAGTTTGTCCATTCACGAGGTAAGCAGCTTCCCTTGTGTGCTCCTTTCTGTCATTCTTATTCTTTCTAATTCACTTCCATTTCTTATATCTTCCCTGACTTCTTTGCTGTCCTTCCTTCATCTGACAATACCTTTCTCCTTAGGAACTGTGAGACTTAGATTAGCTTAGATAGGAAAGTTCTTTGTAAAGAGTAAATGGCTGTGCAAATAAAGAAAATTTTATACGTTTAGTGATGCTTTGTTTTCCTCCTATAGCTTGGTCCTGAAGAAGAAGAGAGCACTGGTGTCTCATTTGAGAAGTCAGTGACATCCAACAGGCAGACCTGCCAGGTGTTCTTGCGACTCACTCTGCATTCTCGCGGCTGCTTCCATGCCTGTATTTCATACCAAAATCAGCCAATCAATAATGGCGAATTTGACATTATTGTCCTAAGTGGTGAGTTGAAAGAAAAACTGTGATTTAATCCTATTCCCAGATCACTTGTCTGTACTCTTCTGACCAACCTCACAAACATTTGCTATTTGAGCCATACTTAGAGTCCTGTGGACCAAAGGTCTAGTGATTGGTAATTTTCTTTCCCTTTTGACTCCTACTTTAAACCTTATTCCTTGTTCTGCTTCAGAGAATGAGAAGAATATTGTCGAACGCAATGTGTCCACCTCAGGAGTGAGCATCTACTTTGAGGCTTATCTTTATAATGCTACCAGCTGTACCAGCACACCATGGCACCTTCCACCCATGCACATGAGCTCTTCCCAGCGCCGGCCTTCGACAGCTATTGAGGAAGAAGATGAAGAGTCACCCTCTGAGTGTCACACCCCTGAGAAAGTGAAGAAACCGAAGAAGGTGTACTGCTATGTGTCACCAAAGGTTAGAGCTCCCATTCTTGCCTCAAAATCCCCCTGCCCAAGCCTGCATGAAATTCGTATTTGATAACAAAAACCACAGAGTAATAAATAGTTCGAGAGTTAGGGCCAGATCAATGACTTGCAGGGTTTCTAGGATACTAAGAGAGGCTACTTAAAGTTGAACAGCAGATTGTGCCATCTCTTCTGTTGCAGATGTTTGGTTTTTACTAGATTAAATCTCTCTCTAGAGATTCTGTGTGCCTTGGAGCTTTAGGGCACCTGTGGCTTTCTGCCCTTTGATTGCTTCTGAGAAGATACTTTAAGGCATGGCTCGTAGAGTTTTAAAGAAATCTACTTTAACCATTACAAATTTCTCACTATTATAAAAATTACTGTTGACCCCTTGTGCTGTTTCGAAACAATTTGATCTTTCATTCTGTGATTTGTGAAACCACAATAAATGAATGTCATCATCAGGCTACAGGATTAGAATGGAGAAATTTTGGCAGAGACAAAGAGGTGAACTTCCCAAGGCCCCTGAGCTAAGAGGCGCTTTGTGTTAGAGATTTTCTTTTTAATATTTGTATTTTGCTTATTCATTGAAACCTCAGAAAAATGAGACTCTTGAAACATTTCATTACATCCCTTTAATCTCATAACCAAAACTGAGTTCTAATTCTGTTCTCCTTCAGAACACTTTGCTATGTACCATTCATTCATCATTTTAAAATCTAGCCTTAATTTGGCCTGGGGGAATAGTAAAGAGGGTAGGGTATGGATGAAACAAGATTGGTTATAAATTGATAATTGTTGAAGCTAGTGATGGGTTTATTATACTGTTTTCTCTTCTTTAGTATGTAGGTGAAATTTTCTTTAATGAAAAGTTTTTAAAAATCAAGAAAAAATCTGACCTACATATTTGGATAAGTTTCTTTTTTTTATGTTAAAAAACTATGGCATTGTTTTTTCCTTTTTATAAATGGCATAAAGAGACTCTTCTTTATTCTTACGTAAGGGATTTTTATGAAATTTTTTTATATGAGACTCCATCGCACCCCCTTCACCCTCCTATCCCCCCGCCTTCCCCAGCAAATCCTTGGTACCATTCAGATAGGGATAAAGCAGTGGGTATGGGCCAGTGGTGCTCCTGTTCACTGACTTGGAGGAAGTCTCTGAGCAGCACCCAGCTGAACAGAAGATTTTGATTGTTTATCAGTGAAATGTTCTCTATTTGTAAAGTGAAAGCCTGAGCTCAGATATTTAGAAATGGTAATAAGACATGAAGTGTTAAGATTATGAAGTGCCTCTGTGGAATTGCACCGTCAGTAATATTTTTAATTTACCCGTTTTAAGATAGAGTAAAGTTATTTATTGATTTTAGTAGTGACTTAAATGGTCCTTTTGTCCATAAAGGAACACGGTTATCATGAGAAGTGTAGATAGGGACTCTGATATTTGAATTACAATAACCAAATAGAGTGTTTTTATTTATCATTCACTTTGTTTTCTGTATGTTGGTCCTCCAGCAATTCTCAGTGAAGGAGTTCTACCTGAAAATCATTCCCTGGCGTCTTTACACCTTCCGAGTGTGCCCAGGGACCAAAGTAAGTGGAACCGTACATCTGGTTCATGCTGCGCAGACTTCAATTCTGGACTGTCTCATCCCTTTCATCGTCATCTCCTCATGAAACGGCGTGGAGAATGTCGACGTTCCAGAAAGACATGTGCTTACAGAAACAGGAATTTAATAGCAAGTCAATATTTCAGCAGTTATCTTTTGCTCCTAAGACTAAGTTAACAGAGAGGGTGTTGGTATCTGCGCCCCAAGCTTGGTGTCCCAATGTGCTGAAGCTCTTTTAGAAACAGTATTCTCATATGTTAAAAATTTCTTTTTAACTTTTCTGAGGTTTCGGAATCTAAAGGCAAATCACTTTCCTCCATCCAGTTTGCTCAACCTCTTCACGTAGTCATTTGCTCTTCTGTTTTATATATTCTTATTACTTTCACACTTCTTATATTTTATATTGAAAGGTCTGTAGTGTTGCCTGTGATCCTTACTAAAGGCAGTCTCTGACTCAAATAATTTAAAATAAAATTTGATTTGTAGAGCACTGAAATGAAAAAAAAAAAGGAGATATGCTCCTAGTAGATACTTACTTGGAGAAAACAGGCTTAACTTGTTTTCTTTGGTTGGTATAGAAGGGTAGGGATGTAGAGGATTTTTACTTAATTCAAGGGTTTTATAGATTAACTCCTCTTTTTTTCCTTTGTTAGTTTTCCTACCTTGGCCCTGACCCTGTCCATAAGCTCCTCACACTGGTGGTAGATGATGGCATTCAGCCTCCTGTGGAGCTCAGCTGTAAGGAGAGGAACATCCTGGCGGCCACTTTCATCCGCTCCCTCCATAAGAATATAGGTAGGGTCGGACCAGACTTCTGCTAGGGAATGCAGTGACCCAGCTACCCTGGGTGCCTGAGGGTGCGAGGTGGCCTTCATAGATGCCTTGTAACAAGGCTTTAATCATGATGGATCTTGCTGCTCCTCAGGAGGCTCTGAGACCTTTCAGGACAAGGTGAACTTTTTCCAGCGAGAGCTTCGGCAGGTACATATGAAAAGACCACATTCCAAAGTCACCCTGAAGGTCAGCAGACATGCCTTGTTGGAGTCGGTGCGTAAAACTTCATCTCTGTCAATAGTCATTAAACTTTTCCAACCAGAAAACTCTTTGGTATTATTTTGGTTATATTTTGCAGGTTATCTTTTTCATGAAATGCAAATTTCTGTCCTCTTTAAGCATGTCTATTAAAGAGTGTTCTTCTGTGTGTTTGATTATAGTAAGCTTGGGGCAGACTCGTTAGGGGTATGTTATTGAGGGCAGAGACTAGTTGACACATTGGCTTTAGAATCTGTGTAGAATTAGTTCCTGAATAATCTCATGGAACTGCCTATGTAGGGCAGGTAGAAGTAGTTATTACAGAAGAAAGTTTTGTTATTGAATCCCTGGCATAGAGAGCTCTTGTTGGATTAAAAGGCAATGATTTTTGTTGTCACTGTGGTCTAATGGAAAAGGAACACCTGATGTGTGTCTGTCTCCACTGCACAGACACTGGCATAGTTCTTCCATTCCCCAAGAGTGAGAAGCCTTGGTCCTTGTCCAAAATGTGTTTGTGATGTTTGGCTCTGGTAGGTGTGACTGGAAACCCTTTTTCTCAGCCACATTCTCTGTGTGGCATGGCTCTCTGTCTGAACCCAGCCTTTGGATAAAGATGTCTAGTAGATAGACTGTACTTTACTGAAAACCAGGACTCCTTGGTTCTCTTGCTGACAGTTTACTAATTTGAGCCATTTTTACTTCTTTATTTGAGAGTTTTCTCATTAATAAAATGAGGATTGTAAAAAAACAAACAAAAACAACCAGCTTCAACTTTCCAACAAAGCAATGACATAAAGATGAAATAGATTATTTTTTTAAGTCTTAAATTCCTCCTGGAAATACATGTATTTTAAATATAATATGATATTATTAAAGTTTATTTATGAGTAATATATTGCCTCTAAGTACTAGTGGTTAGTTAAATGGACAATAGCAATGTTCTTGTGTTTTTTATTGTTAACACACAAGAGATGCCAGCCAGTGTTCTAATAACTTCCTTTCACTGCTTTTCAGTCTCTGAAAGCCACTCGGAATTTTTCTATCTCAGATTGGAGCAAGAACTTTGAAGTGGTTTTTCAAGATGAAGAAGGTCAGTTTTGAAATTTCATATTCATCTTTATAAACCCTCCTCCCTACTTCTACCCTCCTCCACAAAAATGAAAAACCCACCTACACACACACACATGCACACACACACACACACACACAAAACAGCTTCTTTTTCCAAAGGAAAAAGGTCATGAGTCAAGATGAAAAGGGTGGTGTTTACTAGCCAGATGGCTTGGTGGAGCTTGTAGAGCACAAGCACATAGGGACTTGTGGGGAGAACTCTCAGAGTCTGAGGCAGAAGGGAGAGGTAACTTTTGTAGAACCAAGAGAAATGTCCATTTCCTGGGGTCTCTATTTGCCTGTGTTTCCACACGAGGGGGCATTAGCTTAGTGATCAAAATACCTTTAATCCTACAGAAAGGGATGGGATTTTGAAAAAAAAGTCCCCAGTTTAGGTGGGTTGGAATGGGGAAACACCACCGTGGCAGAATAGAGAGAATGTGGAGAGTGTAAAGTGATGAATAAATGAACAAACATGATAAGACATAGTAGGCCAAAGTCACTTTTTTATGTTTATTGCACTTTTCAGCTCTGGACTGGGGAGGGCCTCGCCGGGAATGGTTTGAGCTAATTTGCAAAGCACTATTTGATACCACCAATCAGCTCTTCACCCGATTCAGTGACAACAACCAAGCATTAGTGAGTCTGTGGCTTCCCTATGGGTGGGTGGAAAATATGGATTGTGTTATAAAGGATAGACTAACAAGGGTTTGAGGTTATGAACCTGTCCTGGGAATCTGACTACCCGTGCCCTCTTCTCAGTTTTGATACTTAAAATATGAACTAATTTCGCCTCCCTCTTCTTTGCCTCCATTATTTCATCTGTAAAATAAGAGAAAATGCAGACAAATGAATATTTGACTAAAAAGCATTATAATGCCATGGCTATTCTACTAATTATTATAATAATAATTAAGCCACTGTCTCAAAAGATAGCTGAAGCTATTGAATTCTGTCTGTACCAGATGTTTGACTGTGCAGAGATGTCAAGAGTAGGGAAGTAGACTTTGGCTAAAAGAAGTTCTTGTTTAGGGAAAAGGCATCATCACATCATCCACTGATTAACTCCCATACTCAGCCAGATTAAGCCATAAACTTAATGTAAGATTCTTCAACTTAATGTTAGTCCATTTTGCCGTTTATTCTCCAGTTACTGAATTACTCAGTGGTGGCTACCAAAAGACCAATACCATTTAGGTGGGCTCTATGATCCTAATACTGAAACTCTTGTTCTTTTGGGATGAAGTTGGGACGGGGGGTCTTTCCAGAACTAGGCTTGAAGAAAAATGGCCTGGAGCCTTTTAATCTCTTTCTTTGACAGGTGCACCCCAACCCTAATCGCCCCGCTCATCTGCGCTTGAAGCTTTATGAGTTTGCGGGGCGGCTGGTGGGCAAGTGTCTCTATGAGTCCTCTCTCGGAGGAGCCTACAAGCAGTTGGTCCGAGCTCGCTTTACCCGTTCTTTCTTGGCCCAAATCATAGGACTACGCATGCATTACAAGGTAACATCTGAATGTGTGCTTTCTACTAGGGCCTCTGGCCATTAACTCTGGAATGTCTCCGCTCTGAGCTTGTTATTCTTAAGGTTGAAGGGGTAGGTGGTGCCAAGCAGTGACAAATGTTATTTCTGGGTGAGGGTTGTCATGTTCTGTTCTGTGTCTTCCTGTCTCCTCAGTACTTTGAAACAGATGACCCAGAATTCTACAAATCTAAAGTTTGTTTCATCCTCAACAATGACATGAGTGAGATGGAGCTGGTCTTTGCAGAAGAGAAATATAACAAATCAGGTCAACTGGATAAGGTGAGAAAGGAGCACAGCCTGTGGGTCCCATGGTTCCTACCCTCCTCTAGAACAGCGCTGTCTAAAAGAACTTTCTTCAATAATGGAAATCATCTCTATTTGTGCTATCTTTTGAGCACCCAAAATGTGGCTATTGTGACCAAATAATTGAATTTCTTGTTTTATTTTCGTTAACTTAAATGGACATAACCACCTGTAGCTAGCAGCAGACATTTTAGGCAGCACAGTTTTAGGGCACTGCATCCCACTTAATGATCTTGGCTCATTTGAGTGGAGCAAAAGACACATGAGTCCGTACATCTCATCCCTACTTTCCAGTAGAAAAAGAACCTAGTGATAATGAAGTGTCACTGCACAAGGACCTTTGGAAGGGATGGCGGCGCCTATCTCAGCTTCAGTGGTGGTGATATAGATGTGTCCTGTTTTAACACTGTACGTGTATATTTTTAAACTTTATTACAAAATTATTGGCCAAAAGTATTTCTGATGCAAATGTGATTCTGTTTACATTGTAGGATTAAGCAATATCAAATGATAATGATGAAGCTAGTGTTGTGGTAACATACAAAATAACAATGACTGAAAAATTGTGACCACTGGTATTTTGTACTTGATAATCACATATCCTTTGTGACCATTTTGGGGCTGTAAAGTAAGAATGAAAAAGAACAACAGTTCCCATCTTAGAATTTCTGAGACCTGAAAAGATTTATTTACTACTTGTCTGGCTTTATTTATTCTCAGTTGGCTCAGGGTCATAAGAAAAGAGGTCAGTACTGGTTTAATTTTGGAATCATAGGGACATTAAAATTTTGCCAACAAGAAGCTATAATATCTTCTTATTGCATCATCACTATTTGACCAAGCCAGAGAAGACTCACACGGATACCCACTTCAGAAATAGTAGCTAGTAGAATATAGTTGTAGTAGTAGGAATCCTGAAGCTTAGTAACTACATAAAATCGAGTATGTTGAGAAGCTGAATGCATGGCAGAAACCTATGACTGTCATGGAGTTCAGTAATGCTTTGTGGGACATGTCATCTTATAAATGCCCATCCACAGCCTCTCTGTCTTTTGCCTCTTGTTTCAGGTTGTAGAACTCATGACAGGTGGAGCTCAAACCCCAGTCACCAATGCAAATAAAATATTCTATTTAAATTTGCTGGCCCAATATCGGCTGGCCAGTCAAGTGAAAGAAGAGGTAGAACATTTCCTAAAAGGTGAGATTCTCTCTAGTCTTGGCTTTGAGATGAAAATACCTGTGTCCATGGTGTGGATATGGCTTTAACTGGGCTACTTTGTTTCAGGCCTGAATGAGTTGGTCCCTGAGAACCTTTTGGCTATTTTTGATGAAAATGAGCTTGAGGTAAGTACTTAGCATTGCAAACCCCCGTTCTTGACTTGGTGTTTTAATATGCCCATAGGAACCAGCTTATCTTCTGTTATGAGATATGATAGGAAAGCCCTTTATGCAAGAGTTGGTTTCACTTTTGTCACTCTTCCATGCATTGGCCCTTCTTTTACCTTTTAAAAAGTTAGAAGGTGAAAATTAGAAACCAGCAAATAATTATGTTTGAAGAGTAATAATTACTATTTATTTATTTCTCAAATATTGATACTGGTTAAGTACTAATGAATGTTGATATCACGTACAATCTTTGTAAGTCCTATGACATTTAAAGTTGACTTAAGGGAATAACAGAATTTATTTGTTTAGGGACTATTTATTGAGTACCTGCAGTATGCCATGTCTGTATGCAGCACTGGGGAGATAGCAAGGAATAAGACAAAGTCCCTGCCTTCATGGAGCTACATTCCAGTGATGGAGACAAATCAAAAGACGTGACATATTTCAAAGTTTGGAGCCACAACTCTATATAGTTAATGTATTCTTATTTCAGATCCTTTAACAACTGAAAAATGGCTCTAAGATAGTTAATACCATTCTATAATTAGCAAAATTGAAATTCATATAGGGTGTGAGCAAAACATGAAATCAGTTTGTTTTTACCTGCTTTTTGGATGATACATACAAGGCAAATTACTGGTTTCAACTTCCCGTAGCCCTTATGAGGAATGTATTTTTGCAAACTATTTCCTCTAGGGAGAAAGTTCTAATTTAAAAATGAAAAACCAAAAAGTAGTTTTAGGTGGTCTTGTACATCTTCATTCTTATTAACTGAACTGGCTTCAAGAACAAGAATCAAAGTCTTGTGCAATTTTCATCACATTTTATACCTTTATATATGAAATCTAAACAAAACAAACTCTCTGTCACTCGATCTAAAGTTTGATAGACCTGTCACCTAGTGCTGTTATTTTTGGGTAGAGGAATTGCTACTGTTATATTTTGTTTTATCACGAAGCAAAGCACTTGTGACGATTTTTAAAAGTGAGTATGTGGATATGGTAGGAAGGACACAGTCTCTTACAGTTCTACATTCTTCTCTTAGTTACTCATTAGCTTGGCAAGTTCTTTTTGAAGGAGCCAAGGCTCCTCAGGCTTAATTTGGCCTTTTCTTGTCTTTTGATTAGGATGTCTCTTCTTTATAGCTATTGGATGAGTACTCACAGTCTGCTAAGTAACATGCAGGATCCTGAACCAGATTAGGACATGAATAAGATGTTTAGGGCTCTGATCTCATTAATGTTCTATTTTTTATTTTATTTTTTATTTTTGGCATGCTTTTTAAAATTTATCTGATCAGGCAAAGGCAGGACTAAAGGGAAGAAAGGTAGTAAAAGTTCAGTCCACAAAAGGATGGATCCTGGGGAAAAAGAAAGGCCATCTGATAAATTCACAAATGGGGTTGGGGGTCTTCATCAAAGGAAAAGGGCCTGCTTTTCTCTCTGGCATTTCCAGGCTATGTCCAGAACAGACGATCAGTAAACTTGGTTCCATTTTGTCCTTTGCTTCAATTCAAAATAATCTATAGCAGCAGTTCTTAATTAGGTGTGCGCATCAGAAGTGCTTGAGGAGTTTTTTCAAAATACATAAGCTCGTAACCTACTCCTAGAGATTCTGATTTGGTAGGTCTAGGATAAGGCCACAGGCATCTGTATATTTTTTAAAAGCTGTGTAATTTTTACCACGCCAGTTAGGAACCATTGACCTATTATAATTGATTTTTCTGAAGCAGTATTCTGGTATTATGACCTTGCCTTTTGTCTTTTTCCTGATACCCTCTTTATTCCACATTTTTGCATGTTAGCATAGGTAATTGACCTTATGTTGGGTCTTTGTCCCTCTGACTATCCTAGTAACACCTGACTGTCTTCTCCAGCTGTTGATGTGTGGGACTGGGGACATCAGTGTGTCTGACTTCAAAGCCTATGCAGTGGTCGTTGGTGGCTCGTGGCATTTCAGAGAAAAGGTAAGTGGGCCAAACTTTTTTTAGTTGAATTTGTGTCATGTTGTCAAGAAAAAGTTTCAGAAGAAAAAAGTCAAGGAGTCAGAGAAGCAGACATGTCATCTGGGAAACAGTGATATATGTGGGAAAGACAGGTGGTTGCTTAGGCAAGAGAGAGCCCTGGTCCCTCATGGCTGTCATGCTAACTGCCATAGGAGCAGTACATTGGATAGTCAAAGAAATAGAACCAAGCAATCAGTGACTCCCCTCCCGACTGTGTGACAATGTAAATTTCTAGAGTTTGTCAACTCTAACCGTTCCTACCTGGACCTGATAGAATGGTAACTGGGGCACACTCCCATTTCAGGGTATCCTGTTCCTTCCCCCTAGGGTCAGATCATAGGCTGTATACTGGTATGACCTCAGCCTTGTGCTCTCCCTGCCAGGTCATGAGGTGGTTTTGGACCGTGGTTTCCAGTTTGACCCAGGAGGAATTGGCTCGGCTGCTTCAGTTTACAACAGGCTCCTCTCAGCTGCCACCCGGAGGTTTTGCCGCCCTCTGTCCCTCATTTCAGATTATTGCCGCTCCGACCCATAGCACGCTACCAACCGCACACACGTGGTAGGTATCTGACTGCCTGATGCATGCTATCATGGGGAATTTTTTCTCCAGCTTTTGCCGGTGTTTCTGGTAGTGTGAGTTAATCACTCTCCCCTTGCCCTTCCAGTTTTAACCAGCTGTGCCTCCCTACGTATGACTCATATGAAGAGGTTCACAGGATGCTGCAACTGGCCATCAGCGAAGGCTGTGAGGGCTTCGGTATGCTCTGACCACTCTCCTGCCATCCACTTGGTTCCCGTGCTTTCTGGAGTATCTGGGTGCACAGGACAGACATAACCACTGACCCTAACACACACATAACCGTCAACCAGAAGCAGCTGCATGTTCCCCAGTGTCTGGAGTATTTGATCACCTACCAGCGTTGTCCTTCCCTCACCCCTCCCTGCACATCTGCCCCATAAGCCTCTTTGGCATGGTACGTAATCCGAGCTCCTTGTTCAGTCACGAGAAGAGGACTGTGCTGCTGTAATTTCACGTGATTCTTAGAAGATCCCAGGAGCAGGAGCTGCCTCAGTAGCTGAAGGGGATTCCACAAAGGGCTCAGCTCTCTTAGGAAGCTGGTGTCCTCGCCTTGCCCAACCTCCTCTGCTTGTGCTCTTTCGAGGTCCCCTCTGTGGCCCTCATTACTTGACCTGAGGTATGCGTGACTTTCTTGTGGGCAGAGTTATTGCCTCTTGTCATCAGGAGCCAGGAGAAGCACAGATAGAAGTGGCCCACATACGCAGTCTTTGGTTTCGTCCCTCTGCACAATGGCCGGCACAGGCCATGGCACTGGACTACCTCTAATGGGGACTGAGCACAAAAGGATCTTTTTTTGTGGTGTCAGAACTGACAAAGGAGCTTTCCCTACAGGCATTTCTGGAAATGATCATTCATCCCTAAAGAACTCTCTAAACTTTTTCTTGAGTTTGAGCCAGTGAGAAAAGAATGTGAAAGATAGTTGGGCTGTGGCCTCCAATGCTGAATATGGTTCTCCTTTAAGGTTGGGGCATGTCTAGGCACATGGCTGGCTTAAAGACTACTGATGCTTGTCTCTGAGTTTGTTCTTTTTACTGAGATGTGGCCGGGCCGGGCCACCTATCTCCCAAGCTATGCAATCTGCTGCAAAGAGATAGGGATTCTATAGCTTTCTACTGAAGGAAATTTTGGAGCAAGGGACTAGGACAGTAAGAATAGCATGCCAGTCATCCCTCCTTCTCTCTTCGCTTGGTGTTCTCTGGCAGCACTGAGGAAAGGGAACAGGGGCCAGTAGTTTAAGTGCTTATCACAGGTCCATGGAGTCAGGACATTGGGAACATAGAGGAGAAACGTCAGACTATAAACACCTTGCTGTCTCAGTTACTTCCCTTCACTCCATCAGTTACCAGCGAAGGGAACTAAGGAGGAAAGAAGATACAGTATGTTCACTCTTACGTGAAGATTGAAGAGAACCTGCTGCTCTCCCTTGGAAGATGGCAACATCTTTTTTCGTTACGATTTGAATGAAAACTTTTTCAGAACTCAAAATCTCATCAACTTTCCCGAATTTCTCTTTTGAAGAAGGCTTTGCTGCAAGCTACCATTCCCAAAGGGGCATTCAACTGAGATGATTACAAGCCATCTTTATTGCCAAAACCAGCAAGTACACAGAGTCCAGAGAGGAGGCAGGACTTATGGCAACGCCTTGGCCTCCTGGAAGCATGTCTGAGCCCTCCTGTTCCCAGGGATCATGGGGAACAAGCCTTCCTGAGCTGCTTCTGTACCTGCCTGACCTCACTTCT
This sequence comes from Pteropus vampyrus, assembly GCF_000151845.1. Classification (NCBI taxonomy): domain Eukaryota; kingdom Metazoa; phylum Chordata; class Mammalia; order Chiroptera; family Pteropodidae; genus Pteropus; species Pteropus vampyrus. The sequence continues at coordinate 1,358,975 of NW_011888958.1, forward strand.
TCACAGTTGTCATTTGTTCTTGGTGTGGGTGCTGACCTCACTCATTCTTGGGGTCCAGGATTCAGCATCAGGGCCTCTACACCACAGGGTCCTTCATGCCACATGGTCACTGCTCTCCTCAGGGACCAGGACAAGGTGCTGCTGCTTTCCCCAGTGTTTTCCCATGGGATAAGTACCGGCAGGTTTCATCATCACCCTGGGAAACACAGTGCTGCCTCTCAGGCCCAGAGAGGAGTTTCCAACTGGGGCGTATGGGCTGGTTCTGCTGTCTTTGGCAGTAATTCCTCTTCTGGATTCTGCTTTCTCCCCTCCAGCAGTCCTCCAGAGACCGATGCTGGAGCTCGATTTTATTTTATTGGCTAAGTTTGTTATTTTAAGGTCTAGTCATAGCACTTTTCAAAGCATCCTGGGCACCACTGCAGCCCAGCTGAGGCGGCGTTCCTGTGGTGGTCCTTAGCCCCTGGGTCTTTGTTTAACAAAACCCTTTGGTACTGCTGTGATTTTCTGTTCTTCCAGTTTATGTTCTAACTCTACTCGAAAGTCTCTTTGCTCTTTTTGGCCTTTCTTTTACTGTTTTTTCCCCCTTATCCTTCTTTGGTACTAGCCCGTGTGGAGAAAAGGTACAGTATGTCAGAGAGAAGAAAGAGTATGTCACTTCCTGGGCAATTTTCTATTCACGTTTCTTATTTTGGCCAGTTCTTTTAATTATGCCCTTGTGGCCTGGTACTTGGTTGCGGGGGGAGGGGGAATCAGCTAACAACCTGGTCTTTCACTGTCTTTGAAGGAGACCAGATACCAAGTGAACACCCAGGAGAGCACTGGCGTCTTTCTAGAACTTCAGCAGAGACCAAGCCCTGCTGCAAACTTGTCAGGCCAGGCAAAAGGGTCAGGCAGTTGCAGTGATAGTGTAAATATTTTGTACAGTAAATAAATAAATAAACGTTTGAAAGGACTAAGGAGTAGAAATATTTTTGTGTTTCCCCAGGAATTCCTTCAGAAGCAGTCAGCTCGGTAGAATGTACACCTGGAGCCCTGGGCCTTTCCCAGGCCTCTTGCCTTTTCACCCTTCCCTAATTGCTGTCCGTGGTGCCAAGCAGGGCCACGGTGGTTATTCACACAAATAGCCAATGGGCAGAACAAGTGCTTGTGCAGTTTGGCAAGAGCAGGGGATGTCTGTTCTCATCGGTCTTTTAAACATTAATTTGTTGTTTTGCTACATAAGAAACTCAGTGTAGAAAATTTGGAAATCAAATACAAAGGAAATAAATTACCTGTCATCCCGAGGTAATCACTCGGGATGACAGGTAAACACTTTGATGTATATAGCCTTCTGATTTGCATATACTCACACATTTATTTCTTAGCATCCCCTCCCTTCCCACAAGTGCTCTGGGCATGGCAAACAAAAACGCTGCTCCTCAAAAGTTTGTGGGCGGCAGGTGGTACCAGTTCTTTTCCAACCAAAGGTAAGTTTGACAGAGAAAACCAGGCCTGATTTGGGGCTAGAAAATATCAGGAACCCTGAATTTCTAAGGGAAGTAATCTAATCATGGCATCTTGTTGAGTGGTTCCCAGTCTAGAAAAGCAAAACAAAATCCCCTTTGGAATTCTTTTTAAAATACAGATTTTTGCCCCTAATCTCCAGACCCAGTGAATTGGAATCTTAGCTTGAAAACTACTCTTTTAGAGTACATTCATTCTGCCCCCACCTCATCAAGCTCCTGAATGATGTGAGATGTCAAAACAAAACAAAATTCTATCTCCGACTTTACATTTTTAGGTTAACAGTCCTACACCTTTTATACTTGCTGCTCTCTTGGCTTTGAATGGGTCATGAACACTCATCACTGAGTGACTTCAGCCCATGGTGAAGTTATTCTTAAGACTCAAAAGGCTGGTAGGATTCTTCCTGAATTAACACAATATTAGCTTCAGTTTCTCGTGCACTGTTACCTCTGAGCCAGTGTGAATAGAGACCTCTGCCACACTTCTCTCAGGACCGCAGTAGAGGTTCTCCAGCATGTGGCTTGAACCGGAGGGCTCCTTACCTCTATCTTGGCTTCACTTAGATCCTCAAGCATAATAGACCAGCTCCAGGTATCTGGTAATACTTTTATTTAAAAATGAATAATTCCTTTATTTTGAGATATATATATATCAAAAGTATACGAGCATGTACAATTTAGTAAGTAATTACAGAGGAAGCACACATGTGACCACCATCTAGGTCAAGAAATAAAATGTCGCAGCACGGCAGAGCAGGTCTCATCCCACTTCTCTAGCGGTAACTATTATCCTGACTTATCATTTTACCAATTCCTTTTTCAGTCTGTCCTAAAATTCACAGTGGGGAGATGCTAAGCAAGATTAGATTCTTCATATTAATTACTATACTTCACAATTAGCTTAAAAAGTCTTCTGAGACCATCGTTGCCCCATGAGACTCCAGATTTCTGACACTGAATCATAAAGACTACGAGGTCTCTGCAGAGATTTTTCTCTGGATATTCTAAATGGGGTGCTCCTTAGCTTTCATACCCCGAACAGGTTTTGTGGGCTGGTTTAACAAGATCATGATTCTCTTTGGTGGTCAATGACAGGTTCTTGAATATCATGTTCAGTAGAATAGTATTGAAAATGACTCAGCACCACATTGTCTCAAAAATGTGGAATGGGCTAGAATTTCTGACTCAGTACTGAATCTGCACCGTCTAATAGCCATCCATCCCTAAGTTATTGGAGAACTTAGTTTTCCTGTTTGGAGTGCAAAGGGAGTGGATTTAGAAATCTGCAAGGGGGACGTGGTTCCATAGTGTAGCAGTTAGCACATCTGCTTTACACGCAGAAGGTCCTGGGTTCGCGCCCCAGTGGAGCCACGGTCCATGGTCTATGGCCATGCCACCCTGAACAAGCCTGATGTCTGATCTTGGAAGCTAAGCAGGGTTGGGCCTGGTTAATACTTGGATGGGAGACTACCTAGGAAGACCAGGTGCTGTAGGCACAAATAATAATAATAAAAATCTGCAAGGGGTATTATGAGAATCTTGGTTTGTATATGATGGAATGGTACTGCCTAGTGTTGGGATATACCTTGCTATGACTACTCTCCACCCCCTAATTCAATTCATTTCAATTTTGCTTATAGAAGAACACTTTGTGGTAGCCACAGCAGGGACCTGGTTCTCTGCAGTGAACTCAGGTATAGTCTCTACAAGACGGTCAGTGAATTCCTGGTAAAGAGATATGGAGGATACAGTTTATCACCAGAAGTCAGAGTGATAGCTGTAGGTTTTATATGGCATCGGAGGTAGCTTTAGCAGATTTGTCCAAGTTGTCAATAAAGCTCTGGCTTGTTAATACCAGCCAGCAGCAGCAGCTTCTTAGACACAAGGTGGTGACAATGTTGCTACCTCTAGGAGCAAGGATCAGACACACCAGTACAGAACCGTAGTATCCAGACACTTTGAAGGAAAGCATGGGGCTCCCTATCTAATTCCCCTTGTAGCCTGCCTTCAAGAAGGTGATGGGTAATTTGTTCTGGATGAAGTCTGTGGATGTGGTTGCTACTTCCTCAGAGTACCCAATTAGGTCACCATGGCCTTTGTAGTTTTGATGGCCATGAATGCCTTAGACCTAATTCAGCTGGCAAACCAGGCAACTTTCTGAGTGAACAGTCTTAGAACTTCATCTCTTAGGGATGACGCTGGGAAGAAGTCAGTCTTGGACTACTCAAGGAGCTAGGTGGGGAAATAAATTTCTTCTGTAAATTCAATCTGTCCTTGACCAGGTGGCCAAGTCTGATAATATGAACCTACTTATATATCCTATGTTTCTGACTCCAGAACCCCTGGGCCTCCAGTCTCCCCTGCAGCACAAGCATCTCCTGTCATTTGGCCTTTTCTCTATGTCCTTGGACACTTTTGCATCAAGTGTGCAGAATAGGATCCTCAAAGGATAGCCATTAATTGCGAGCATGAACGTTCATACTTTATTTTTAATTTCTATGGTTCAAACTTGAGCAAGACTGATATTCTAATATCAGCTTCCTGTACTGCAAAATGATGCTGTTAACTAAATAAGAAAATTGGCTAATAACCTGGAACTCCTGGAAAAAAGTTTTCTCTATATAGTATGTCTGATAGCATATTGACTATGGCTTAGAGCCCTGGTAATTTCCACAGTGAGAAGCTATATGGATCTGGGGGCAGTAGAGTATGCTAGAGTGGATGACTGGTGTGGGGTGGTGGCTCTTTTTCCACCTTGCCATGTTCAGGCAGGGCAAAGAGAATGGGTATTCAGGACACATAACTCAAATACCTGTGAAGAAGACCCCAGGCAAGAAGAGACCTCTCCCTCATTTATATGACTCTCCAGAGACCAGAGGAGGTATTTGAGGGGACTGCATCTCAAACCTGTGTCATATGAGGCAATCTAATAATAGGCAGCCTAATACTCCTGACTTTGCTTAACTCACCTGATTACTGAAACATGATAATAGCTGTAATTTTTTGAGCTCTTCCCCCATGCTAAGAACTTTAATGTAGTTGCATATTGACAATGACACTGCAAGGTAGATTTTGTTTCCTCCATTCTACATAAGACAAAATCGAGGCTCAGAAGATAAGTAACTTCCAAGGTTCCTTACTAAGTGGCAGAGCTGTATTTAAACATGGGTCTGTTTTATGTCAAAGCTCAAAGTCTCCACATTGCTGGTTTGTCTCAGGCAGATTAGTTTAGACTAAAAAACGGCCCAGGCACTGGGCCACCAGTGCTCACTGACTCTGCCTCACGTTCACTTGGTGACACTGTGTGACAGATGAGTACTTTATACCTTTGTTTACCTGTCAGTCACCTGAGGATTTGGGATTTATGAGAAGGCCCTACTTTAAGAAATACAGCTATTAGTAGTGGCTTTAAAATATTTTGCATGTAGAAAATTCCACAGAATACCAACCAGTGACTCGAGTGAAGTGATTTCCAAGTTTAAATGAATTCTGCGTGAAGAATACAAGACACCTTGAGGATATAAATAAGAGGGTGGGGAGGTGGAATTTTGAAATTTTAATATCCCCACTTTGGTGGGAAATCCATAGACTGCATGCAAATGAAATAATTAGAATGTGGTCACACTACACAATACCCTGATGATTATCTCTGACAATTAAGTCTGCAGAAAAAGGCTCATTTAAATAAATCTTTTGTCTTTAAACTCACCTTACAAGAAACAGCACTGTTTG
>NW_011888958.1:1365836-1372282 GCF_000151845.1 Pteropus vampyrus
GGGTCAGGCCATCGCCTTTAGGAAAACCTTCAGGCTTCCTTTCCCAGAGGGGTTTCTCCTTTGACACCTTGTTCATGATGATGCCAGCCTGTGTCTCCTCAAAAAGTCAAAGTTAAACTTGAGCGTTTTCCTATAGATATGACACCTCGCACTCCCATTCAGGGTAGACGGCCGTGTTGTCGGATCCTGGCAGGCTCGTGTGTGCAGCTCTGGAAACGTCCAGAGGTGGGTGAGGGTCCAGCAGCCACGCATCTATCTGTTCTACAGTGGTTCTCGTTTCAACGGTTCTGACTCATGATTCCCCTATACCTTGATAATTCTATTATTTTGGCACCCAAGCTCTATCTTCCAGGCTCTCATACTCGGAAGCAGCACAAAACTCTTGTCAGACCATATCTTGAGTTTTGTCTCCAAAAATGCCATCGTGGATTAACTATGGGAGAATGAGAAAAGCAAAACCCCAGTCCTGACTTTCAGGGGTCGGGCCGGGCTCAGGGGCTTGGCGTGGTGGGAAAAAGGGGCCAAGATAGTGGTTGGCACAAGGATACAGAGAACTTTGGAAACAGAGCCAGAGACTCTGAGGATAGAGGCCCAGGAAAGTTTGGCACGAGTAAAAGCTGGGTATTTAACCAGGAACAGTCACTCTATTTTTCTCGGCCTTGGCAGTAGGTCAGAGCAACAGGCAATTCTAGCAGGGTCCGCATCCTTCCTATTGTCTCCACCCCAACCTCATGCATCCTCCCAAACATCTGCTTCAGATTTGGGTCCTTGCCTTCTCCCCATTGGTGTACCAAACCGTGGGTGGCAAGAGGGAGGGGGCAGGTCTGCAGGTGTGGGAAGAGGAAGAGAGGGAGGAGTAAGGCTCTGGGAGAAGCTGCTTAAAGGTTTTTTTTGGGGGGGGTGCTGCAGAAAGATTAAGAGTGACCTATTTTTAAAAAATGCATATGTATCACCAAAATCTAACCAGTAAATTGTTTCATTTTCTGGGTAAAGGGAGCAAAGGAGGGAGAGAATTGGGACCAGCTGGGGAAGTCTCCGGCCCATCACATGGCCTGCTTTTCAAAGGCAGCTCAGAGTCACTCCAGAGGGAGCAAACTGAAGTGATTAGTGCCCACAACAAGCAGTCTGGAGGTGCTAATGAGGTATTAAACACCTCCTCTCCAGCTAGCAGCTGTGTATAAGCTGAAACAGACACCGTGAGCCAGAGTAGTGAAGCTAGTCTGGGACCGGAGGTGGCAGGAGAGAAGAAACAAGCCGACAACGCTAGCCATTAGTCACGGCAGCCTCCAGTGTCTCACTAGAAGGAATTTTAAAGATGCTCTAGCACTTGCCCTGAAATCTCAATCCATTTTAAGTGACAGAAACCTCTCAAAGGAAAATATTGGAGAGCCAAAGGGGTAACCTCAGAACTCTTGTAATAATAATAATAGCCAACACCTGCCACTGTGCCATGCCCTATTCTAAGCACTGCCTATGTGCGCTCATTTACTCTTCACATCAATCTACAAGGTATAGACAATTACTGTCCCCATTTTACAAATGAGGAAACTGAGGCACAGAGAAGTAACTTGCACAAGGTACGTGTCCAGTGAATGAGTCTAGGTGGTCAAGTTGTCCCTGACACCTTATCTCACACAAGCTCAGAGGTGGAATATGGGGGCAGGACAGTCAAATCCTGAGAACGCTGGTAAGAGTTGCGAGTGTTCTGTTCATCATCCAAACCAGAGACAGCTTGTGTGGGCCTCTGACTAGAGACCACAGGGAGCCAGTCTAGCAGGCACTTCTCTGTCCAGTCTCACCATTCTGTGCCTCCTAAGGCTTCTGCTGCCCTGTCAGGGCAGAACCTATGCTTTCCACCTTCCCCCGCCCCAGGCAGGAGGCACCCCTTCATCTCCTGACCCAAATCAGCTCGGGGAGGCACTCTAGGCCCCTAGTGGGAAATGGAAGAGGAGCTAAAGGGCAGAGCTGGCCAAGGCCTGGGCTTCCAGGAGCCCCATTAAACTTCAAAGCTGAGGGTTGGGAGCCAAGCTTATCACTTGGCTGAGAAGTTGGTAGCCTCAGTGATATACCGGCTCACCCTGGCAGGCTTCTGTCTTGCAGAGAAGAGACTGTATGGGTAGTGACAGGCTGTGGACTTTTTCCAGCTGTTGCCGCCAGGCTATGCCAGCCCCTTTCCACTACGAGAAGATTATGCCGGTGAGAGGTCCTAGGAGGCCTGCCTGACTGGGCTGGGCCCAAGGACAGCAGCTGTGCAGGCATGGCGAACGTGGTCTGAACAAGCCCACTCATTCTGCCTTTGAGCCTGGGCTTATGTTGTACACTCTACGAGGACTGCTGCCCATCACGGTCCGTCCAACCCCTACCCTTCAAACCCAGCCCATGTCAGAGAGTGTGAGGATTAACTAAGAGAATCCATGAACAGTGTTAGCGTGGTCTGAAAAAGGAAGTGTTATCATTATTGTTCATAACGATAAACCAATATCCACACCTATCTTTGGCTTTGTCGTGGATTTCAATTTGAAAGATCTGGGTTCAAATCTTGACCTTGCCACTTCTTAATTGAATAGTCTTGGATAAATTGCTTAATCTCTCTTAACTAGAAAAGACTGATTTTAAAACCTATACAAAGTACCCCACAGAAGGAGTGTGAAGCTCAATGAGATAATGGATATGAAAGATGTTTTGTAAATCACAGAACCTACTACAAATGCTGCCATTGCCTTTTCTCCTTCCGCTGGCTCATGTGAGCCTCTGGCACTGGTGAAGCTCTAGCCCCTGCCATGCCTGCCCCTTGGGGTGATCTCACCCCCTGCAACTAGCCTGGCCTGGGTGTAGCTAAATCCCTTTGCCCTTCTATTCAAGAAAGACAAGACTTGAATTTTTTCAGAAGAAACGTTGGCTTAAAAATTAAGAAAGTAAATTAAATCCAGAAAATGCAAAAGAAGAGGAGTAATCAGGTTCATGAATATCGATGTCTCCTTCCAGGAAGTCCAACCTCGGGAGCCAAATTCACTGAGTCCTGACCACGGGCCTCATTTGCTATTTCTTCTCAGCTTTGCTTGGTGGATTCGAGGTGATGGGCACCCCAAAAAAGAAGAGCCCGGGACACACATAGGATGTGGCTGAAGCCCACAGACCATAAAATACTGTCTGAGCCTTACAGCGAGTCCAACCACCAAACGCAAATGTCCTTAGAAGCTAATGAGGCTTATGCTTAGGGCCTTTTATTTGCATGAGCCCCTTCCAAGGTCATATACTTTTTCAAAGTCATATATTTTATACTATTTGCTAAAGTAAGATTTTTTTTTATGTAGTAGATTTAGTCAACTGTCTCCACCCCAGTTTCTCTCCTGTCACATCAAGTGTTTGGAGGTGGCTGTGACATTTGGGGATGACTAAGGCAATTCGAGTTATGAATATATTCAGTTGGGTTTATTGTCATATATTCACTTGGTTATGTTGGGAAATCATTCGGTTGGATTATGTATAATATATTTATGTCGTGTAATATACTTACTGGTAGCCAACCTGGTTAGAAATGGCTTTCTGGATTATTACCACTACACACGGTAGGGACTCACCTGACACAGAGACAGGTGCGGGGCCAGGGGCTTATCACATCCGGCACCAGAAGTATACAAGTAAGAAAAGAGAAACAAGGGTTGAGATGTATAAGAGCCAGAAGCCAATCTGTGAAAAATTCTTCCACTCATCAGACGGTCAAAGCATTTGAAGTTTTCTGTTGTCCGAAGCTTATAAAATTTAGGGAGCGTGCTTTAAGAAAAAGAATACAAAATTAGCTATGAAGGAGAATATTTATTTGGAATAAGATAAAAACTCCACTAGTCACAAAATTTTAAAAAGCTAGCAAATACCACAAACATCACAAAGTCCAGAAAAATAATCCAGACCAGCATCTGGATCTGCCCCTGCCAGCCGCTGTGTGTCTCTGGCCTGTGTAGTTCTGCCATTTCTCCTCTGATGGCATGTGGGAAGAGGGACAATAAAGAGATTAATTTCAGGATAACCATTTGGGGTTCCCAGGAATAGAGAAAAATAACAATAATAATTAAATATGAATTTTACGCCATCTTTTGGCACTCTGTACAGGTCTCTGAAGGGAGGACACCAAAAGTCCCAAAGACAGTGGCTCAGTTTCCTGAATTGAGGGCTAAGAGCTATAAGCCAGGGGCTATCCTGCCAGTGTTCGATGGCACTGGCCATTGCCACGTTCGAATACAAGGAGCACAGATATCCTCAGAATTAGAAGGTCACTGTGACCGATTCCTTAGAAGGATCCTCCTTGGCCAGACTGTGGCCCTGCAGAAAGACGGGGTCACACAGCTTAGGAGACACTTCTTAATACTTACTTGGTATTTCTCTGTGTCTTAAGTTGTGTTCCCCAGAAGCAGACTCTGCAACAAGGGTTGTGTGAAAGTGATGAATTTTTAGGAATCTTCCCAGGAGTGGGGGAGGGAGATTGGGAAGAGAAGGAGGCCAAACGAGGATGCAATGTCAAGCAAGAGGCTGCAGGGGGAAGTGGCTCAGTGTGCAGCAAGCTTGGGGCATGGAAGTGTTTATACCCCACACCCAGAGCTGCTGGCTAGGGCCTGTCTGTGGGGGCTAAGGGCAATAACTTCCCAGATACTTCCCTGACTTCCATGCAGGCGGCCAAAGCAGATTCCAAAAGCTGGGGACAGATGCTGGCAGAGGTGTCCTGAAATGATACAGGGACCTAAAGACCTATGGATGGTGTACTGACAGCATCTGCTACACCTCTGCCCTCTCTGCTGCTATTAACTGCCTAGCTGCATGATCCTTACTCATGGGCTGTTATTACTACTGGTTACCACGTATTGATTATCTCATTGAATTCTCAGAACAGCCCTGTTATTTCCCACATTTCACGGATGAAGCAACTGAAGTTCAGAGACAGCTGCTGTGATCTGCTCCAGCAGTAACATGCTCTCCCAGGTCCTCCCTGACTATTACTCTAGGTCTCAACACCCTGTTTGCTTCCTTCATGAGCCAAGGCACCCTGTCTGGTTTGCTCACCACTTACACTCACTGCCTAGCACAATGTCAGCACATAATAGGTACTCAATTTATGAAGGATTCCAGAACCAAGGGCTCAGCCACCACATTAAATGCCACACCTCCAGGGACCATGCCTCATGATGTGGTGATGCCCCATCAGTGCCAGTCCAGTGTCAGATACTACAGGGTGCCCCTGGATGCTGAAACAAATGGCTGCTGGGAGGAGCAGGCGGCCCTGAGCAGACTTAGAGAGTGCCAGGAAGACGGGCCCCAGCTGTATTCTGACAGCATCCTCATTCACATCTGGGGAAGCATTTGTGAAATTGCTCTCTAAACGATTCCAGTTTCCCGGGAATGACAGCAGCCTATTTTGGGATGGTTTTCAGTGTGTTCCTTAAGTTCCTCCTCAAAACTTGTGTAGTATTCACAGCCTGTATACGATATTAATGTGCGAGATCACTAGTGGCCTCTGGCATGTGCCACAAATGGCTCTGAGGTCTAGCCTGAGAGCTCAGAGGGTTGTGGACAGACCCATAAAGGAAAATAAGACAACTAGATGTGGAGCCCATATCAACTGGGTTAAGTATTTAGACTGTACACAAGCCAAAGAAAAAGCACATTTGCCTTTGGAGACTGTCTGAGGCCTGGCAGGGATCGAAAAGGAAGGGTTGCTCCTAGCCCTTGGGAGCGCAGTAGGGGATGCAAAACACTCTGAATCTTGTCCTGCCTTCCCTTCACCTGGGCCGGTGTTCTTGGGAGAAACAGTGAGTGTGGTGCCCAGCTGTGCCACCTCTCCCTCGTGCTGGAGTGGGCAGGGTCCAGACTGGGAGGGAGAGAGAGATGTCACACTGAAGGGAACCTCAAGCTGGGGAGCGGCTGCTGCTTAGCTGCTCTTGCAGGCTCGGGAGCTCCAGGCTGGATGCCACCTGCCCTCCCCAACTCAGACTAAATATCCAGCCCTGCGGGTAAGTGAGAAATTCTTGGCCTCAGCCTGCCCAGGCCTCTGTGGCTTAAAATCTCCTTCTTTCATGGAACCAGGGCTGTTGTCTGCCCTCAGCCTGTTCTTCCTGTTCCTCACCCCAGGGGATCGAGCTGATTGGCAGACTTATCCAAGCATGGAGGGTAGGGCACTGGCCTTGGGAAGCAGCCAGGAAGAGGGAGGGAGTGCGAGCCAGAGACCAAAGACAGACATGGAGTCGGAGACCATGTGAGAGCAAGAAACAGAGTAAGACAGGCAGTGCCACGAAGACAAAGAGACAGAGTGAGAGAAACAGAGATAGACTGGGAGACAGAGGGAGAAAAGTAGAGACAGACGGAGGACAGGCCAGGAGAACAGATATATCCTACAGGAAAGGAAGAGAGAGAGAAATGCAGATGAAAGAAAAGAGGAGGGGATACAGCTGAGCAGA
>NW_011888958.1:1373087-1392765 GCF_000151845.1 Pteropus vampyrus
CGAGTCCTATTTCTGCCTCTCTTCATTATTCCCTTTATTTATTCATTCACTCACTCATTCACCATTTATTCAATAATACATTTATTCAACCACTGATTTTTTTATTCACTATTTATTGAATACTGGTAGGCTTACAGTCCAGTTGCTATGAACTGAATGTTTTTGTCCCCCCAAATTTCATACATTGAAGCCCTAACCCCCAGTGTGGTGGTATTTGGGGGTGAGGTTTGCGAGTTTATTAGGTATAGATGAGGTCATGAAGGGGAAAGTCCCATGACGATATTAGTGTCCTTATAAGAAGAGGAAACCAGAGTTCTTTCTCTCTCTGCCATGTGAGGACACAGCAAGAAGTCAGCCATCTGCAAACCAGAAAGAGGGCTCTCACCAGACACTGAATCTGCTGGCCTCTTGACCTTGGACTTCTCAGTCTCCAGACTGTGAGTAATAAATTTCCATTGTTTAAGCCACCTGGTCTGTGGTATTTTGTTATGGCAGCCAGAGCTAAGACACCAGTCAAAGAGGCAAGTCTTATACTGAGTGAAAGTTAGAGGACAACGCAAGAAATGTTATTGGTCAGTTTATGATGGAATGGTTTAGACCGTAAATTCCCTAGGATTTGGAGAAGGGAAATGGAAATCTTCTCAAAGGAAGTGGAAGTTTGGGTTCCCCTGGTCTGCCCTTAGGACACATCTTCTACCAAGACATAGAGGTAAGAAAGCTCGAACATCCTTGACTCAGCCCTGAAGTTGCCCAGGCCTGAAGTTACAGGAAGACCTCAAGTCCAGGACATTAGGAAGCATCTAGGATGTGAGTCTCAGTGTGACTTAGGACTGTGGGGGTGGCTCGTTTCTGCTGGCCATCAGGGACTGGGCAGCGCCCCTCAGTCCTGCAGGAGAGGAGGAAGCAGGGCCACGAAAGTCAAGACTGAGGGCTGGGAGTTCAGCCAAGCGTGCCTTGGAAGGAGAGGCTTGGGCAGAAGGGTTTGGGGGGTGGGGATAAGGTGAGCAGGAGGGAGAGGTTCCAGCTCTGGAGAATGGGGGAGGGGAGGTTGATTACTGTCTTTGGGGAGGGTTCTCCTCAGAAAGGAAGCAGGGGCGGGTGGGCCAGAGGTGGGAAGTGGGATGGAATGGTGACATATGTGTGTGTGATGGTTTACACTTGGAGACTAGGCAGGAAACTAAGAAGTGCTCCAAACGAGAGCAGGGGCTCAGAACGGCGTCCAGCTTCTGGCTCAGATGTCAGCTTTCTGAGGGACTGAAGTAAGCCCAAGACTCTTTCAGTAATGAGTAGTAAAAGGGAATGTATTGGCCTGCGTAACCAAAAAGTCCAGAATCAGACAGACTTCAGGCCCATTCTTGACTGAGGGGCTTGAACAATGCCATCAGGACTCTGTTTCCCCTCCACTCTTGACTCTGCTCTCAGTGGTGGTGGCTTATTCTTAGGTCATGCCTTTCATTGCCTCCGCTCTTAGCTCACAGGTTCTGACCAATAGGAGCCCCAGCACAAAAGTCTCGCTAGTGCTGACTGGGTCCTGGGTCCTTGCCTGAAGCAATCACTGTGGATAGGATGATACAATGCATCGAATGGCTAAGACCTGAATCCCGTGATATCACTGGATGGTTCCCCAAAGGTAAAATGAAAGGGCGAATGGTTCTGATAAACGGCAACATCACAGCTGTTCCCATTCCCTCACTACGATCCTAAAAAGTATTGCAGTCTTTTTAGGGTTGGGCTATTTTTATTCCAGGAGAAGGTAAGATCTATAAGAGCAGTGACTTCATCTCTTTTGTTCAGTGATGGAACCCCAAGACTCACAACAGTGCACGCCACAATGCTCAATAAATAATTGCTGGACGAATTCAGCAAGCTTAGTTGATTTCTGGATATGCCAGATTTCTGGCTAGTAATTATTGTTCTAAGCAACTTAAACTCATTTAGTCATTACTCAGTTCCATGGAAAATGCTATTATCACCTGCATTTTATTGATGGGGAAACTGAGGCACAGGGAGGTTACACAGCAAGTAACAGAACTATGGATCAGACCCAGGCATCTGACTCCCCCATGTGTACTCGTAAACCGTACACAATACTGCTTGATGGATATGAAAAGTCCGTGAGCTGGCCTCTCAGGGAAGATCAATTTCCCAGACTACAATTTCCACATATACTATTTCTTTTGTTCTTCATTGACCCTCATAGGAAAGTGGAGGTGAGAGATTCTGTGGGCATCAGAATATTGCCTGTTCCTCCTCCCAGGTGAAAATTGAATTGAATAAACCTTCCTAGTTGGGGAATCACAGGGGGGCTGAGTTTCTAATCGTGCAGCTTCTTTCTTTATTTCATCATTCAGTCGTTCAAAAATATTTACTGAACGAGATGAAACTGGAACATCTTGTGATGCCAGAATATACAGTAGTCATTTTACAGGGCTTGGAAAAGGGTGAGCACGTTGAAAGGACACAAGAGCTGACTATGGGAGGTCCCAGTGGATGGAGCAACTCGAACAAAAAACCAAAATAATTATAATATTGGATTATAACTTTTAAAATAAAATAAGTAGTGACCGAAGTTAAAAAATATTTAAAAAGTGGGGCGAGGTGGAAGAAGAAAGCACAGTTCTCCTTTACAAAAGAATGAATAAATATAGAGGTAGTGAGGGAAATGCAAAATCACCATTGGGCCAGCATAACAGTAATAATTGTCATAGGCAAGATCCACCACTGATAGATGCTAAAATCAGTGGGAGAGAATTTGAGGAGAATCAGGATATTTGTGTCATCTCAAAAAGTCTCTACACACCAAGACATTTATTAACTACAAAGGGGACGACAGCAGTCATTGTACAGCAGAGAAACAGTGGAGAAACCTGGCAGACACAACCTTAACCATATAACCAAGAACTAAGCAATAAGACACCACCAGTAATAAGACACGCCCACATCATGTACCCCTGACATAATGAAATGAGAAGGATACAGCATCACTTCTGTGGTCTTACTAAAAATGGATCGCCTCAATCTAATCACATTATAGAAAGCCTGGCAAAGAGTGTCTGCTCAACAAATACTAGCTTTTTCTATTTTATAGTGTCATGGTGTTTAGCATCGCCGGGCACACAGTGAGCAAGGACCCTGGGTTCTGGCTTCCACTCCCAAAGGCGGTGCTCCCGGCCCTGACTCCCTGCAGTTAGTTCAGCCCCACTTTGTTGACCCAGTCGGGAGGTGATGGTGAAAGCAGCTGATGCCGTCTGCTTGGGGACTCTCATTTGTTTCTGGACCTTGTATTTAGCTGTGTAAGAGGGGGCCAGGTTACAGCTATGCTCGATGAGGAAAACAGCAGCTAAGCAGCTGCCAGAGGGCAGGGAGCAAGCATCAGCCCTCCCTCCAAAGAAGTCGCTGTCTGCCTCGGGCTCTTGGCTGACGTTGTGAGATCTGACTTCCCTTTTTCCGTTTTCTTTTTAATACAGAATAACTTTCCCTGCCTCCGGCCTGCGCCACCCACTCCCCAGTCCAGTCTCTAGTTTGCAAATGGGGTTTAACATTTTTAGAAGCTCCTCGCTCATCTTGAAATTTTTCTTCTTGAAAATTCAAAGGTCCCTAAATACTTCTTCATTCCTCCCCGCTCCCTACCTGTCCCATTTATCTGCAGCTAACTAAATAAGAGCTAAGTAAGAACTTTATCTTCATTTTCTCATTCAATCATTTCTATAGTTTTACAAGCTAGATCTCGTTCATTCCATTTTTACAGAAGAGGGAGTGGAGGAGTCTCAGAGAGGTTGAGATCTTTGCTGAAGATCACACAGCTGTAATGCGGAGCAGCTAGCACCTGCCTCTTTGCTCCTCTCTAGGCACCCGCTGCTCACAGAGCAATGTGCCAAATGAATGGCAGGAGGGAGAAGTGAGAAGGAAGAAGGCTATTGCGGTGCGATTTAGCCTCAAGCCAGCTTGGCTGATGAAACCACCTTCCAGGCTCCAAGAGACTTGTCTCCGAAGCTATTACTAATCTGGCCCAGAGCCAAGTGCCTCTGCAGCCTCCTACATCCTCAGAACCTTCCCAGCAGCCCAACCTGCTAAGCCTTTGTCCCCTTGCAGGGCTGCAAAGACAGCTGCAATGCCTGCACTGCCTGGTCCCCGCTGGGAGGTCTTAGTCCAGCTGCTGTCTCCAGGCTGGTGGCTGCTTTTGGCTTCTGTCCCAGGAGCTGCAGACAGGCCAGTGAGGGTCTCCAGAGAGGCTAGACCCCACCTAACCCAGAGGAGTTAGTTGGATGAGGACCAGCTAGATTGGGGCAGGAAAATCCCAGCCTTAGCTCCTACTCCTGCCATACACTCCCTCTTCCCATCACCAGCTTCTGCTTCTATTTCCCAGGGCTGAAGTTGCTGATCTACTCAGGCCCCTCCTCTCTGAGCCCCTTTGCCTTGCAGCTCTGCTTTGAGAGCCAGCTGACTGCTCTCTTCTCCAGCCTGTCTTCCCTGGTAGCTGCCCTTCTAGTCAGGGGCAGTAGCTGTAGCTGTTCCCCAGGGCTTGGGAAAATACCCCACACTTGACCCTGACCCCTGGGTGGAGAGGAATGTTGAGGAGGGAGCCTGTGTGGGATCTGCTGTCCTGGCAGGCAGCCTTCCTGTGCCTCAGGATGAGTGATGGGGAGGGGCCAAGGGGGTCAGGGACTCTCCCAGCATGGGGGGTTGAGGGAAACTTAGGGCCCAGAGGAGACAAGTGGCAAAATCTCATCCTTGGGGCCCATGCCAGATGCTGGACTGGCTTTAGCAGCTGCCCTCCTCCTTCTTGAAACATTAAGATGGGCAGTGTTCTTGAAGTCTGTCCCCAGATCATACCAGCCAGTTTTCTCTCCAGGGAGGCAGGGTTAGGGGCCCAGAGTTAACAGAGAGGACAGTGGGAATGGATGGATGGCCGTCAAGTCTCACTCTTCTCATCTGAAAACAGTGGTTTCCGGGCTATGTTCTGATAAGCCCTGTGGTTCCTCAGATGCCTCGGAGGCTACAAAGCAAGGGATGTGTGTGTGGAGAGGGGTGTGGGGGGTCGAGCTGGGCCCCTTCTCAGCCAGAGCAGCCCCCCAGTTTCCTGTTTTTGTCCTTGAGCTATCTATCTTGCAAGGCCCAGTGGTCTGGTCCCTGCATCCCTCACGTTTGTTCACGCCATCCTGCTTGCCTGGCTTCCCCACAGCAACCTTATACAATTTCCTTGAACACAGTGCTTTCCTACCTTGGGGATTGTTCTCGCGATATCTCCTGGCTGGGCCGTTCTTCTCCTTGCTTATTTCTTATGCATCCGTCAGATCTCAGCTCAAATGGCCCTTCTTTAGGGATGACTTCTCCAATGCCCCCAAGTCTATATTAGGCCACATCTTTTTCATGGCCCTCAGGATTGTAACTCATGATTAATCTACTTACCTAATTATTTGTTCAATGTTGCCTCTCCCACTAGACTGTAAGCTTGTGAGTGTAGGAATCAGGTCTTTATCGCGACTGCTGTGTCCCCTAGCACAGCGCCTGGCATATGAAAGGCAGTCAATAAATATTTGTTGAATGCTGAAATACTGCATGAAGCTTTTGCTAATTTTTTAAAAAGTTCGAAAACCACTGGCTTGGAGACTGTCTCTCAGGCCCGTTCAGTTCTGCGTTCACATCTTTAAAACTTAAATGTAGTTATTTTCACCACCAAAATGTTTCTGGCCTTCCCCATTAAAACCTTCCTCGGTCTTTTCTTAACTTCCAGAAGGGAATGATGTGGACAGCAATGGGAAGAAAAATAGAGGAATCCCAAAGAAAGCAGGGCGATCGCCCCTCCCCCACCACTGGAGGAGTAGGTGGGAGTTGGGAGGACAGCCATGTGCTGGAGGAAGAGAGCAGGGCCCAGTATTTAGTCCTAGGGGTTTTGCTCATCCCAGGGTGCACTTGTCACATGTCCATCAAGCTGCCTGGAGGGGAAGGGTGGGCAGCCACTCAGGCCACAGTGACCATGGCTCTCAGGCCAGCTGTTTCCTTGCCTTTGAATCGGTGGCTGACCCCATGCTGTCCCCAGCCTGTTTTAAGCAGCCTGGGAGACTTCCAAGCATATATTTTGCAGGCCAGATGTGCATCCACTGGCTGTGAATTTTTGCATGGAGAACAGGTGGGTGGTAATTACTCTAGCAGGAGCCAAGTGTGACTGGAAGCTACGGAGACAATTCTATCGAGCTGTCAAGAACAGAACAGCAGCCGTCTTTCCCTGAGCTTGCTTTTATAGAGGAAAAGGGAGATGAAATCCAGGGCTGGAGCAAGAGCCTTGGCCCCCATGGCAGATTCTGGAGTGTCCTGGAAATTCCCGTACCCCACCCTGCTCACGTCCCTCCTCTCTAAACTGAATGCCACGTGTAGTGAACATCTGCTGTGTGCGCATGACCAGCACTCCTTTCCCTTCCTCTTTCAACAGACACTCAGTTTTCCTTTGGGGAACCCCACCTCACCTATTCCAGGCATTGCTGCTGGGGCTGTCAGCTGTGGGGGCCCCTCCCATCCCTCCATCCCCCAAAGGGTGGGCAGAGGACCCCAGGGACTTCCGTCAGAATCTCTTGTGGAGAATGTGAATCTGGGGTGGAGTTGCTGCTGACCGCGGAAGGCGGCCGGCTTGAAATCATCCAAAGCCAGCCAACCCATGCGTTCCTTCCACCCAGACTCCCAGAGCTGCCTGGACCCCTGGCTTCCCAGGCCTGGTTGTTGGACACCTCCTTCAGTACCCTGTATATGTCTAATAACTTCTTTTTGCCCACTTACGTTTGCAGAGGTCAGCTTCTAAACCTGGCAGCCAAAGCTGATGCGTATCCCACACATTTGTACCTCGCCTTCTTTTCCAGCCCTTGCTTTTTCTCTCGTTCACCCGCAGACCCATTTTCATTTTTTACACTCTGAAAATCTTTCTGCCCTCGACCTTTTTGACCTGCTCATGGGTAAGGGTCAACACCTTTACACTTCAGAGTGAATGAAAGCACTGTCTCACTCTCTTTCCGTTAGATGCATTTCCAGCCCCATGTCTAAGTAGTGAATGAGTGCCTTTGCCTCTGGTTTTGGGAATGAGGAATATTCGTGAAGAGGTGGAAGAGAAACTTTCGAGAGTGGGCTTTCCCCAAAACACTCTGGAATGAGCCCTGACCACTTCTCTCCAGAACTCATCACTTGCATACATTGGGAATTGCCTTGTCCCCACGCTGGTCTGTTCAGTAGCTGTTTATATCTGCCCTCCACGTATTATTCCCTGACACTCATTAAGTTGTGTCCCCACTGGAATTACCTGCTTCAAACGGTCAGATCTTGATTCAGTACAACTGAGCACCTACAGTGTGACAGGTCTTGAGCCATTTGTATCTGGATAAAGTGTGCTTGTGGTTGAGCACACTTATATCCCCTACATGAGCTGCGTGTGTTGGAGAGGCGAAGCTACCACCCCCGGACCACAAAAGAGTGAGGGCGGCAGAGAGGAGGGGTTCAGCTTCCAACCTACCTGGCCCCTCTCTCTCGCTTTGTATATAAGTTAGGGTTCTTTGGTTGCAAGCAACAACAAGGACTCTGACTGATTCGTATATGAAAAAAAGAGTGGGATTACCAGAAAAAGTTTTAGGAGCAAACAGAATAGAAATAAGAACTGAACAGATAGATATCAAGAAGGTCAGGAATGTAGGCAGCAATGGGGCTCTCAGCCCCAGGAACTCCTTGGAGTAGGTCTTTTTTGGGGAGCTGCCATTGGATGGTTCAGTTATAACTGTGTATCTCTGCTTCAGGGTGAAATCATGGGAGAGAATCTGATTGGCCAGTTTGGGCCATGTGCCCCATG
Source organism: Pteropus vampyrus (assembly GCF_000151845.1). Taxonomy (NCBI): domain Eukaryota; kingdom Metazoa; phylum Chordata; class Mammalia; order Chiroptera; family Pteropodidae; genus Pteropus; species Pteropus vampyrus. The sequence continues at coordinate 1,380,913 of NW_011888958.1, forward strand.
GCAGGTATTGTAATTGGCTGCCCCAACAGAATGATCTAAAAAATGGAAGAATAGTTCGCTAAAGGAAAAAGGATGCTATTACCAGAATAAGAGAGAGGAGGGATGCCAGGCAGACAAAACAACAAAGACCACCTTAGTCACAAGCTAGAGGGTGACACCCCTGCCTCCTGGGTCTGTCTTTGGCTTGGGCTGTGCCCGTAGCAGTCAAAGACTGAGAGAAAGGCTGTAACCAAGGAAAATCACAGCATACACAGCAAGCTCAGTCTATTCATGATGCAGGTGGATAAACTAGGGCCCCAAGATGGGAGATGATTTGTCCCTGGTCGTTCTAACCTGCAACCAGTGCTGAGCACAGAAAAACTCAAACTGGACCCACAGGCTTTGGCTTCAGCTTCTGGTAGAAAGTTTCCATGTCAGAAATGGAGTGGAGGTGAGCATCCCTGTGGAAGCCGCTGGGAGGGATCTTAAGACGCTCCACATAAAAGGTTAATGCAGATGTTCCATGAATATTTGTCCAGCTTCCCTGGCTGCACCTTGGAGCTGGGAGGCAGATTTGGCCCCCTCACACTTCTAGCGCCACACCCCAGATCAAAACAGAAATGCCAGGACCTGGGATCTCTGTGGCAGTGACCTGTCTGGGGCTGTATCCAGCTCCTGGCTCTCGTGGAGCTTTTAGAGCTGGCCCTGGGGGCTCTCAAAGTGACCCTGCCTCCAGGACCTCAGGACAGTCCACTGCAGAGAACGCCGGGCTCAGGCCTCCCTCTCGGCCCTGTTCCGCTCCTGCCAGGCCTAGCCAGGTTCCTGCAGACCCAGACAAACGCAGCTCCTCTTGGTGTTTATAGTCTGTAAATACTTGTGGCCATTTCTGCTGCCCTGGCGGGGCTGGGAAGACTCATTCATTCTGCCTGCCCTTATTAAGTCAGTAGACTATCCAGCCTTTGCTTCTGTTCAGATTCTCTCCTTAGGGCCTGAGGCTACAGCTGACGACCCCCTTAAGGCTTTTTCTCTCCCGAGGGTTGGCATGGTGCCTCTGCAGCCCCTTGGCTCCTCCTCCTCCTATGCCATTGTCTCTCAGCATCTTTCTAATCCCTTTTCCCCCAGGAGGTCTCATTTCGGCCCCAGCTGATCTGGCTTCACTTCCCAAGTCCCTTCTCCTGGAAGGTCCAGCCTCCAGCTTGAAAATCTAGAATGTGGAGTGGGGAAGGGCCCTCTTCCCACCCTGCTCTGTCTTCTCCTGTCCAGCTGGCATGAGGAGGGCCTTCCCTTTGCTGGCCTTCTCATGCTGGGCTGTTTCTGCCCGCTTCCAGCTCATTAGTGCAGGTATGACAGGAGCCAGACCTGTCTCCTGCCCAACACTGAGCTCACGGCCCTGCTTGGGCGGGCCCCTTCCTGCCCCCTGCCCCAGCGCCCTTTTTTCCCACCCAGTCTAGAGCACTTGGCACCCAATGCACAGCCCTCCTCCCCTTGCCTGCCCTGTGGGCTGTCTCTGTTTCTGTGTGTCTCTGTCTGTCCGTCTGTCTGTCTGTCTCTCTCTCTCTGTGTCTGCCTCTCTGCCTCTCTGTCTGCCTCTCTGCCTCTCTGTCTCTCTGTCTCTCTGTCTGTCTGTCTCTCTTGTCTCTGCCTCTCTCTCTCTGTCTGTCTCTCTCTCCCTCTCTGGCTTCCACTGGCCTGGCTCTCTTTACAGGGTCTGGAAATGGGGACCCTGTGGATCTAGCCCAAGCTTCCTCAGCCAACATGGAGCCAGCGTGAAAGTCTGCAAGCAGATTTTTTGGGGGGAATTTGAAGAGGTTGTGACTCCTAGGTGAAAAGGACCTCCTTGAGCCATCTAGCCTTCCCCTGTCCTCTGGGGGAAAAAAACATTAAAACCATCCCAGATCCACAGAGTTTAATCAGCTTTTAAGGACAGCTGCCTTCCTCTTCCTTGCCTTTAACAGAAGGAAATGTCACATGAACCTTTCTAATATGTAAAATCTCTTGCTGTCCTCTCTCTCTCTGCACATACTCACCAACAAATCTCATGTCAAACTAAAATAATTTCCACCGCAGTTTTAGTCGATGACACTTCACACTGTTCTCAGCAAGCATGGAGAATAAATACTCACCGTCTTCTACATTAAACAAACAAACAAAGCAAACACCTTAATATACACAAAGACCTTGTGAAATCTTCCTTTATCTCCTTTTTCTCCAGGCCAAGGGGTTTCAAGACTTTTCTTCTGAGAGCATATACATTGAGCATCTCTGTTGCTTGCTCATGACTTGCCCTCTTGTTTAGCCCAGAGTTATCTGACCTCAGAACTCCAGTGGCAGAGCCTGTACCTCTGGCATAGGTGAGTGTTGAAATACATTCGTGGGCTGTAAAATCAATGATACTGTGAGTCACAACCAGTATTGTTAAAAAATGGAAGAGAGGTAATAGACATGAGAATGCATTACATGTAAGGATAAGTTGTGCCAGTTACAGATGGATACCCTTGCGTCGTGAGTCATGTTGTAAGATGTATTTTTTACTGTGAGCTGTGGTTACAAAGTCTGAAAGCCACCGCTTCCAGCTGATTTGTGTTGCTGGTCTCATTTGGTGTGGAAGTTGGGGTCACGATCATTTGTGAGCTTGCTGGGACCTGACACTCCTTCAGGGCCAAGGATGCAGAAGGAGGGACCAGGGAAGCCGTAACCTGGAACACTATTTATTGGAATCTGCGGGAGTAACGTTGGATGGTTGTTGGGGGAATAGATGGGCGGTGGATGGTTTGGAGTTAGATGCCCCCTGAGGTTTCTTTGACTCTGAGATTCTGCTGTGGCCTCACCTTTGCACTATCCACCATTATACTCTTTCTTATTCTTCCCTCCTGCTGGGAGTGGGAGTTCTGATTCCTCGTGCCACAAGATATTGTATTAAAAATGGTAGTTCTGATTAATTGTCACACAGGATGACCTTCTGGCTGGACATGCAGCAAAACTGCTATCAGTATTATCATTTATACAATGAGAACCGCAAACTGTCGCTATCTTGTCTTTCCTCCTCCTCACCCCTCCAGCTATGGTTCTTGTCCAGAGATAAGAAAGACTGTTGGGTTTAATTTCACAAGGCAGGTTCAGAAGCATGCACGTAACTTATTTGCTTCCAAATATTGGTATATTCCTTGGAACTTTGGAGCAGCTGCCCTCATACTGCAGAATGAATGACTGCAAGCTCTGCGGGGAGCTGGTGCACAGAAGACGGCCAACGAATGTTTGCTGGACAAGTGAATCACCTCTTGAGTGTTTGTTTTGGTGACCAGGCAGCACTATAGCTCTTCAGGTCTACTCCAGAGGCTGTTAAGGATTCCTCCTTCTTTGCCATGGAATCAGAGTTCATGCTGGAGCAATGCCAGCAGCTACAGTCATGGCCATTGGCAACTCAGGCTATGCAGAAGCTCCACGCAGCTTTCCAAGTCCTCGAAAACAAGACTCTTCCGACTTCTAGATGTTGGTTTTTATTTTCGCACCATCATGGCCATTCCTGGCGGGTGACTGAGACAGGCTGTCAAACAAACAAACAAACAAACAAAGCCCCAATTAAGAAAATTGCATTAAATGCTTCTCAAACCCACTCACATCATGGGCGCCCAACTCCCTTTGCCCCTCAGGAGATGTGCAGATACATTTGTGTTTCATCTCCTCCTCTTTTACCTATCTCGGGAACCCTCCACATGGTTATCATGAACTTTATCTTGCATCCTCTCCTTCACATGTCTTATTTTTGGGGGATGTGGGACAAGTGTGAGGCAGAGACACAAAGGTAGTGGTGGGACTGAACTTTAGGTATATGTTTTAAAGTGAGTACTGGTCCTCTCATACCCTCTCTCTGGCCCTTCAGCCTATTTGCCCTTGGTCTCCCAGGATCACCCAGTTCTCTGCGGTGACACCTGCTGTTGTGTGACTGCTGACCCCTGAGCTAGCTCATGCATCAGGGGAGCCCTCAGTGACCGAAGGACTCCTGGACACCAGCAGTGAGGTGCCTGGGGTTTCGGGAGTCAGAGCCACTTTGCCTTCCCAAAGGTCAACTCTCGATGTCTGAGATGAGGAGCCCAAGGCCAAGAGTGGAGAGGAGACCTTGGGCAAGGAGAGGTAAGGGGGAAGCCTGAGCTTGTCACAGACTCAGACATTCCTTAGAGGTCTTCCTCCCATGTAGGAATCTTTTCTACAATGCCCATCTAGCTGCTGTTTGGACACTTCCACTATCAGAGGGCTCATTAACCAGAAATGGAATCTGTCTTGCTGTTGGACAACTCCAAACGTTGCGTTTACTGTACATGAAAATCTGTGTTCCCATATTTTTTCTTGTTCCTGACCCAAGATCTGGAACAATGCTGAGAACTCTACTGTGGCAGAGACGATACCATTAACTTTCCATTTTACGTGACACTTCAGTGACTAGAGTTGGCCATGCTTTCCTTCCTTACATCTAATTTTTCCTTGGATTCTGTGCTATTTCCTCCTTCCACTTCGATATCCCTTCATTATCTCATCTGTGAGATTCTCCTTTCCCCAACCTCAAAGTACTAAACCCTTAACTCTTAAAAAAATTATTGAGAGATATTTTGTATATCATACGATTCACTACTTTCAAATGTAGAATTCATTTATTTTTCGATAAATTTACCAAGTTGTGCAACCATCACCGTAACATTTTCTCATCCCAGTAAGATCTCTTGTGCCCACTTACTGTTCACTCTGCCCCCACCCCACTCCCACCCCTATCCCTTGAATCTACATTTTATGTCTATAGCTTTCCTTTTTTGGATATTTCATATAAGTGGAATCATACGATAAGTGCTGTTGTGATTGGCTACTTTTACTGTGTATAATGTTGTTGACCTTCATTCATGTGGTAGTGTGTATTTGTAGTTCACTCCTTTTATTGCTGAATTGTATTTCATTGTATAGATATGCCAGATTTTATTGCTCTATTCACCAGTCGATGGACATTTAGCCTTTGATTTTTATGAATTATGCTACTACGTCTGTGGTATTTGTGTGCAAGTGTCTGTGTGGGTATAATAAACCCTTAACACTTCTCAATCTTAAGGCAGTCTGTTTTAAGTCTACAACACTAAAGCCCACACCCGCAGCCTTTTTCTCCTAGGCACACAGATGACATCTTCTAGCCTGCCTTGTTGTAAGATATGGCCATTGACTGAGTTCTGGTCAAAAGAATGCGGACAGAGCATTGTTTGCTTCTTCCAGACATTAACTTTAAAAACATCTGTGCAATCTTCCACATTTTTCCTCCTCTCTCTCCATCTACTGGCTGAATGAGAAGGTGGAAGAATCTTGGAGCTCCATGATGGAAGGATCCTTGGGCCTTGCATGACAATGTGGATCAGAGCCTTGCTTGATGTGAACAAACATAAACTTACCATTCTGAAGTTGTTTCTCACTAAGTTAACCTTCTATGACTAATGAAAACACAGAACAACTGAACCCCTTTTTTATCCAATAAACAGTTAAAACTGCCAGACTCTCCTCCACCAAGATTCCTCTTCTCCAGTATCTCAGCTATTCTTGGGTTGTATTAATCTCCACCCAGGTTTCCTTCAAGATTGTAATAAGCCATTTAAAACATGGCAACAGAATCAAGCACAAAACTGCCATTGTGTCTTAACAGCTTGAAGTACACTGTTACCCACCCCCACTTCCCTGCCTCCACCCCCCTATTCTGAGCCCTGGATTCTATCCAAAATGGCACCAGACCTTTTAGAAGTTTACGTTTCTAGTTTATTTCAGACTAGTGATTAGCTAGGATCTCCTTTTTCAATAGTCTCTGCACTTCCCCTGCCTTACCCAAATAAGGTCATTTCACATGAACTGCTATCAAAGCAAGTATCCTTTATTGTTCTTTTTGGACCAAGATGCAAGACTTTTTCACTTATCTTTATTAAATCTCAACTTATATAGATCATCTTATATCTTGCTTCTATCATCCAGTTTTATCATTTATTCCTCCAGTTCTATGTCATGTGAAAATTTGATAAAAATGCTTTTTCTGACTTCATCCAAATTGTGAGAAGTCTTGTATGGGTCCCAACCCTGTCTCATGTGCTACTATAGATCTCGATGACCTCCATCTATTCTTCAGTGTGGGGAATAGTTGTTTAAACATCTGTACATATATCTAACAGTATTACAGTAGGCTCCACATTTTCCCAACCTATCTGCATCAATATCATTGGAATTTGATCTATCACTCAATCTGGCAAATTTCTCTGATCAGGCACCCCAGTGCAAGGAATCGGGTAGACCCCAGTGTGTTTTATTTTGTAGACTGGCTCGTATCATGCTATACTCTCCTCACCACTTGTTCCATCTCTCTGGGCCGAGACTTGCCGTGCTTTCTAGACTCCACACAGATAGCATCTCTCCAGAATCTTCCGTGACTAACTGTCCCATATTCCCATCCTGGAGTGCTCTGTCCGTTGCGTTCACATTGCACCGTGAATTTATCTCGATCACAGCATTTAACCATGCTAAGTGTTGCTGCCTTTCCTACCACATTGGACATTCCTTGAGGATAGAGACTAAGTCTTATTCTTCTTGGCAACACTGATGCCTGAAAGAGGTGCTCAATAAATGATAGCTAAAATGCACTGGCCACTCCCCCGCTATCTGTTGGCTGTCAAACACGTATGGCTTATTTATCTATGGGCCAAGCTGTGAGGGAGGCTGTAGAGTGGGTGGGCTTGGATATGTATATTATGACACTTAGACATGATGTAACTTCAACATGTGCTTGTAAGATTGGAGAGGAACCTGAGGCCAAGTGTGAGTGAGACTGGGGACAGAAGCCTCACTTGGGGACTGAGTCACCCGAGGAACTTGAGCCCAGAGCAGGTGGGTTGGGAAAGAAGGGACAGTCAGGTTGGTGGGTCATGGCAGCAGTGCCTGAGAGGCCAGACCAAACCTATCACTTCAGCAGCTCCACAGCTTCTATAAAAAAGGAACCATGTGGAGGAGACAGACAGGTTGGAAGGGCTGGGGGATTGCTTTTAAGTAAGGCAAACACACTGGCTTTATGCTGCTTGGTGTTTATTTGGAGTGGTTTTGGATGGATTGATGGAGATTAAGAGCGTGCGGCTTCCTCCCCACACAAATGATCCCTTGCTATTGGCCAGAGGATACCAGTTTCAGAATTCCAGACAAATAATCTGTTCCTTCCCAGGCTAGCTGGTGGTGTGGATGTGGCTAAGAGGTCCATCTTTCTCATAAAAGGAGCTGCCTAGAGCTAAGCCCTCCATAAATTGACCCTAACCTACCCTTCCAGCCTTATTCCCTTACATAGCCCCCATTCTTATCTGAACTCCAGCTAGATAAACTGCTTGTAATTCCCCCAATAGCCCCAGCTTTGTTGTACATCCACGCCTTTGCATTATGCAGTGCCTCTCCTTGGTATGTTCCCCTCCGCTACACGGCGAACTCTCCCTTAACCTTCAATATTCAAGTCAATGTCAGGACTCTCTCAGAGATGCTCCCTAGCTAAACTCCACCCTGCATGGTTGGCAGTTCTTCAGTGACCCCGAAAGACTGGGTTAAATCCCCTGTTGAAGCATTTACCATCACACAGGCAGAGAGTACGTCCTACCTATCTTCAGTGCTTGGCACATACTAGGTGCTCAGGTGTTTGTGGGATGGAGGGCATCATGCTCCCAACCACACAGGCTGAGTATTAGACAGAAGGCAGATGCTTAGAGGAATCTCAGGCAGCAAAAGGAATTCCAGGCCCCACCCAATAGTGCACCTGAAAATATTGATACATATCTTGAGACCGAGGCTGTGGGTGGCACATTTCAGCAGTTATGAGGGGGCACAGTGTACGTGTGTCTGCATCTGGTGTGTGTGTATCTGTGCCTGTGAGAGAGGGAGAAAGAGAAAGAGAGGGAGAGAAACAGACAGAGAGACATCAGTCCTCCATGGAGCAATGGCTCCATCAGAAACGGGGCTGTTTCCCCTCAATCACCATGGACCCTTCTTTGTTTCTTCTTGCCAATTGGAAGAGAGGAGATGTTGACAGCTTATCTCTAATACACACCCCGCACCGCCCTGCCCCGCCGGCCCCTAACCCCATCCTTCTCCACCAGAGGCTTTGGTGCTCACACCTACCCTGTCAGAGATGATCCCAGAGATGAGGCTCCGCTGTCGACATGCACAACCACTTGTGGCCTCCCTGGCCTAGAAGGCCGAATAGCTCCCAGCTTCTTGGGGGAGTTGAAGGAGGAAGAGTTGAGAGGTCTGGGAGTCAAGAGACCCCAGTTCAAGTGCTGGTGCTGACAATAACCAGTCACGTGACCTTTGACAAGCCTTTTGGGCCTCAGTTTCCTCAACTACAAACTGAAGGCATGGGCTGGCTGATCTTTCAGGGAGGCCCCTCCTGTAGTTCTTAAATCCATGCCCACCCTGTGTCTGTCCATCCCTCAAATCAAAACCTTAGTGTTGACAGCAAATTTGAGTTCATCCAGTAAAATCCTCTGTTTTTATAGATGAGGAAACTAAAGTCCTGGGAGGGGAGGGGACATAATCCAGGAGGGAGACCCTGGGGGCACATGCAGGCTAGAACCAAGGTCTGTGCTCCCTGCCATGATCTGACCTTGTCCTGAATGACTGCCTTGACCTCTGCTGCGAGAAATGTGTGATAGTTGTTTATAAGTCTGTTTTCCTTCGCTGCTGTCTTCGGTCAGAGGTGGGGAGGAGTAGAGTGAGCTTAAGGAGTTGCCCGTAGCAGCACCATCTTCAGGCAAGGACCTGAGGAGGAGTGAGAAGAGAGTGGTCAGGGGCCAGAGTTTCACAATTGGACATGAGGGATACAGAGGTGGGGGAGGGGCGGAGACGCCTTTCCTTCCTCCCTTGGCCACCAGCCTCCTCCGGCCTGAGGTCTGGTCTGGTGAGGCAGAGCACAGAGCATGCCTCTGCTGTCTGTGTGAGTTCCTGAGGAGTGAGATCTTTAATTTTTGTCTGCTGAGCCCCGATGGGCAAGAGGCCAGCCTGTGTTACAACCTCCCGGAGGCCCCTGGGCCAAGGCGCTCAGACCGGAGTGGACGGAAACAAGGAGTGAGTCATGCAGACCGGCTGGGACTGGGCTGCACCTACCCCCCCCCTAACCCCGCCGCCCTTGGCCCCCTCGGCTTGGTGTCTCTGCCTTGTCCTGGGGAGTTTTAGGGTCTGGGCCTGTCCCTAAGGGTTTGGGAGTGGTGGGAGGCATTGGGGCAAACCTCATCGTGTGTCCTCATTCTCAATGTATGATGTAGGCGGAAAGGGAAGTCAGGTAATGATGGCAGAAGGTGTCATCTCCTTTCTTTGACTTGATGATGAACAGTGAGCAGGCGGTTACTTCCAGGCCTCTTTAAAAGAGCTTAATCTCGTAAAGACCCTACAGCAGCCATTGCGGCTCCTGTTTCTGTCCCTACAACCTCTATTCTTTGGGCTATGAGGGATGTCACTGTGTCCCAGCAAGAAGACAAGGTGGGGACAGGCTGGGAGACCCCAGTGACAGCCATGGGAAGTTGTTTCCTGCTTACCTTGTCCTCAAATTCCTGCATGGCCATTCCAGACTGGGGACAGGTCTGCACAGTCCTTTGGCCCACAGGGCTTTCTCCCTGGAGATTCTGAAAGAATAATACAGTGTGTGATTCTCTCTCCATCCAAATACAGCTTCTCCTCGCTAGGGCACTTGAAGCCCCTGTGGTCTTACTGGGAAGAATTAAAAGAAGGAGGCCTTCCAGACTGTTCATGTTGTTTTTCCTGCTCAGGTCTTCAAGACTCTGCTTGGGGAGAAGTTATGCTTCAGTCCTAGGAGTTTGAGAAGATTCCGCTCCAGCCAGAGGCTGAAGGAATTTACGCAGGTACGTAGGAAATGTTGTTGGAACTTTAGCTAAATGCACAGAGCTTTCAGACCAGCCCACCGTTGTATCAAAGACTGCAAATGAAGGGAAACGGAGTGAAATCAGTTATCTTGAAGAGCTGCCCATTTCACATCATTGCAGGACATCCTGGAGCGAACGCAGTGTGCTGTAGTGGAAACAGCACAGACTTTGGAGCCGTTCAGACTTTTTAGTTGAATCTTGGCTCGACTCCTAGCTGTACGACCTTGAGCAAGAGACTTCACCCTTCTGGGTTTGTAAAATGGGAGTTACTATGTCTACGACACAGGGCCACACAGATGCTCTATTTGTGTCATGTCTCTTTTCCAAAGAGAAAAGCTGAAGGTTGGGATGAACCTTACTCAGCAATTGAATGTGTTTTGATGCAGGGCAAACTTGATTTCCTTCCTTCTCCTTGATGAATGGGAATCAGATTCACTGAAACTCACCATGATGACTTTGTCTGCCCTTGACCCAAAGTGGACCTCTAGCTGTGAATAGGCCTGAGGAGGGTGGGGTGTGATTGGAGGGGGCTAGCTTGTGACAGCAATTCCATGTGGCCCCGCGCCCCCCGCCCCCTTGCCGCCAACCACAAACAGCTGTGAATGTTTCCATTTCCCAGAGAACTGTAGTGTCTCTGGGAAATGCTACTCTGGAAGCTGGCACTGGGTTAGTGTCTGGAACCAGACAAACTGGGAGGGAATCCTAGTGGAGCCACTTACTAGCCTCGTGACTGTGGGCAAGTCATTTTACCTCTCTGAGCCTTCATTTCTTCATCTGCTACATGGTGAAATAATAACACTTTCTTTCTAAGATTACTGTGGGGACTAAATGAGACAATGTCTGTAAAACACTTAGCGCAGGGCCTGGTACATTCTAAGCGCTCAAGAAATATCAGCTGGAAAAGTGGAGTAAGCAGGATAGATAAGGTGGGGGTGGCAAGAAGAGCATCATTATCTCCATTTTCAGATGAGAAAATAGAAGCCAAGTGTAGCTCAGAACTGAGCTCAGTTCGTGGAAGACAGAAACATTCACATTTTGGGAGGAGACGGCACAGGCGGTCCAGGGCAGGGCGGCTGTGAGTTCTAGGGGGGTTGCCAGGATGCCGTGTCTGAGGTAGACCGGTCTGGGCAGCCTCTTGAAGGCCTCATGCAGGAGGGAGTCAAGGCCTCTTCATGCAGCCTCAACCTTCCAAACTGGAGGCTGGAGCTGCACAGTGCAGGGGTCCCAGCTGCCTGGCATCTGGACCAGGACACCCCAGCCCCAGAGCTGCTTCCATCTGGAAGGCTGAGGCCCAATCAACCTTTCTTCAGCTGTTCTGCCCACTGATTAACCAGGAAATGTGTTATTTGTTCTGAGCAGGGGAACAAGCTCTCCTAGGGAGAGGAATTCAGGGCTGGAGGTCCAGTCACTTCCAAGGAAGAAAAATCCCTGGAATCCTGTCAGGAGTCTGGGTCTCGGCAAAGGGAGCAGAAATGTGGTCCTTGCTTTTGGTCCTTATTTACCAAATTAGTTCAAGTTCTGGTAGCTTTCTGGCTGCCAGCATTATTCCAACAAGACATGGGAAAGCAATTAGGTTGCCCTAGGTGTCCAGCAGACTGCCATCCCCACTTATGGTGCACACGTCCTGGCAAACCTCTTCTGCTGGAATCTTCTTATTGACCCCTTGGGAGATTCCCTGCAGGCCTTTCCAAAGGTGATTTCCCTCCCCAGACTTAAGAGATGAGTGAGTGGGCTTAGCAGCATTCTGTGCCTCTTAGGGGGGATGCTGGGGTCAGAGAGTAAGGAAGTGACACATGGTGAGTAAGGGGCCATGCTGGAAACAGCTTCTTCTCTTACTGGGCAGGGAGGGAGAAGGGGACAGAAAGTTCTGCTAATTCCATATCCCCAGGGACTTGAGTCGTGGGCTAGTAGGCAGGGAAAAAAGTACTTGGGAATGTGTAGTGGAGGTACTCAGGTG
>NW_011888958.1:1394545-1404597 GCF_000151845.1 Pteropus vampyrus
TTTGGGTACAGCAGTGCAGGGTGGAGACCCTGCAGAGAGCCTCCTAAGAACTCACAAATGTGCCCATGAAAGAGCCAGCATTTGGCACCTGCCAGCCAAGGGCACCTGCTACATGAGACTTCTCTATTTTTCCTCTAATACTTCTCCCCAACAGCAGAAAAGGGGCCACAGCAGCAAAGGAAGGTTAGAAAACCAGACCACACTCTACTCTCCCCACAACAGGATCTCAAGCCAGGGGAGAGTCCCATGGAGGGTAAGAAGGAGTATTAAATTGGATTCACGATTGATTAAATTGGATGAAGATTTGATTTGGACAGGACCAGACTTTTTAGTGCCTGAAAATTGGTCTTAATTATAGAAATGAAACTGTTCTTGTTACTGATAAGGAAGAGCAAGCCAAGGACTCTGAGAAATGAAATTCACCATAATATGGTTGAAGGCAGCAGGAGGAGAAAAAATATAGCCGTTTCCTTATTGTCCCGAAGACCTGATACCTTCAGGTGTAGCCCATCCAATAAACCAGCTATACAGGTAAGCAAATAAATAAGATAATTTCAACTAGTCATTAGAGTCATGAAGGGTAAACAGGGCAATATATTAGAAAGTGATGACTTGGGAGTGGGAGGGATGCTCTAGCCTGGGGGGTCAGGGATCAGCTTTCCAGTAGGTAATATTCAAGCTGAGAGGAGAAGTGATGAGGAACGAGTCCTGTAAACATCTTGGGGATGGGCGTTCCAGGAAGAGGGAAGTAGGCATTAACTTGGCTTATTTCAGGGGCAGAAAGGAGAGGAATGCAGCTGCAGTACCGTGGTGAGTGCCCCTGCAAGAGGTGAGACAGATCAGAGGGGGCCAGTCATGCAAGGCTTTGGGTCAGGAGTTGAGGCTGTAATCCAACATTAGGTATCAACTGTACCTGTCCTTTGTGTAGTGGGAGAAGTTGCAAACTGGTGCCCTCCTGCTTGCTGGGTATCTCTAGGAAACAGTAGGCTACAGAAATGCACTGGGGCAGCCATGGTTGCCCGGTCTTTGGGCATTAGGGCAGGGAGCTATGGGCGTGAATGATGAGCTGATTGTTGCGGGTACTTAGAGGGGTGGCAGTTGGCATTCTTGCACTGGTGTCCCTTCACTGCCAGCCCAAGAAGATAAGAGCACCCGGTCAATCAGAGGCAAATCGGATCTCTCTTGGGGAAATTCCTGGGGGAGTGATGGATCTCCGAGCGTGGGGCAGGATTTCATTTCCTTCTGGGACACACGCTGTCTCCTTGAGTGACCTTATTCCAGATCTTCTAGATCTACGCCTGGGTGAAAAAGAGGACACCTTTTTTCAAGATCTGCCATCACCGCCTCAGGCCTAGACAGGACCTTGACGCAACAGGAAGGGGATTAAGATCAGGGAGCGAAGGCGGCTGGCAGCCGCAGGTCTCTACCAGCATCAGGATGGCCAAGGGCGCGGCCAACTCCGCTAGAGGGCGCACGTCCCCCGGCGACCTTCCAGGGCTCCCGCGACCAGGCGACCTTCCAGAGCTCCCCCTGTCTGTCTCAGCACTAGCCTGCACCCGGGCGGACGTCCCAGTGGCCAGGGCGGAAAGCCAAGGGGCTGGACGTCCCTAAGGTCTGTCTCTGTCACGCTGTTCTTGGTACTACTACTGGCCTCTTTCAGACCTTAGAGGCTGCAGCCTTGGTCATTCAACCCGGAGTTTGTCCCAGAGGTCAGTGGCGGGAGATAAATTTGGGACAGGTCGGCATTTCGAGCTTTCCCAGGACAGGAGAAAAGTGGCTCAGGTGCCGTTGTCCCGGCAGGCGGCATCTCCTTCACCGTACCTCGGGTCCGCCCTGCGCCTCCCCCAGCTCCTCACGGGTTAACACCCCTCGCCGCCCGCTCGCTTCCCGGTGCCAAAGTGGGTGTTGCTGGAATTCCTCTCTCCCTCTCCCGTAATGAGGGGGCTGAGCTGTCCCTCCGAGGAGGGGGCATGGTGTGGATAAAAGAGACGAAAAAACAAGGAGAGGTTTCCAAAAATAAAACCCTCCGGCTCCCCTTCAGAAGGCTACAGCGACGCCGAGAAGGCGCGAAGGTGCGGCAGCGGCGCGCGCCCAGCTGGAGACCAAGCGCGACTCCAGGCGCAGGGCGCACAGTCCCCCATCTCTCTCGCCGCCCAGTCCTCGCTTCGGGGAGAACCCGGCCTGCAGTCTGACTCGGGGTCCCCTAGACGAGGAGAAGCGGGCCGCCAGAAGGGGGCCTGAGCGCAGTCCGCGGGCGGCGGTCCGCACAGACTGCCCTTCCCGGGACGGTCCCCCGCGCGCACAGCTCTCACGCGGCCTCCGGCGCCATGAGGCCGCCGACCACCTCCCCCTGCCCCGGGCACGCCCTGCGTACCCCCTGGAGGAGCTTTCTGCCTCTCACCCTGGCTCTCTTCGTGGGCATGGGTCATGCTCAGAGGGACCCGGTGGGAAGATACGAGCCGGCTGGCAGGGACGCGAATCGGCTGTGGCGCCCCGGGGACAGCCACCCTACAGGGGCCGCAGCCAAGGTGTACAGTCTGTTCCGGGAGCAGGACGCGTCTGTCCCAGGCTCGCCGCCCGCAGAGCAGGCTCAGCCCGGCTGGGGGAGCTCCAGGAGGCCCGCTGAGGCGGAGGCCAGGAGGCCGCCCCGCGCGCAGCAGCCGCGTCGAGTACAGCCACCTGCGCAGACATGGAGAAGCCATCTCTTGGGCCGTCAACAGCCTGCACCCCGGGCCCGGGCCGCCTTGGCTCTCCCGCGCCTCGGGTCCCTGCAGCGATCCCGGGCTGCGCCCCAAACCCCGCCGCGAGGGCGACTCACGGGGTGAGCACTGGAGAGGGAAGCACGGGGGCTGGGAGGAACGAGGGCTGGGGGTGCTCATTACTGGAGGGATGTGCAGGCGAGAGGAGAGGGTGCCATCGGGCTCTGCCCTTCATTCCCCTGACTTCAGCACTGTGGGGACACAGCACAGAGCCGGGCCTCGGAGATCTGACCCCACTTTGAAAGAGTTGAGGGGAAAGAGAAACACCATTCTCACCCTTGCGTACTAGCTCTCTGAGTCCTGACGTTAAATCCTTTCCTAATGCGCCTCGGAATTCGCCCGTCTTCAGCTAACCCGTGCCTGCAGACGCCCGCTGTGCTGCCGGGTCCGAGATGGAGGCGGGAGGGGACAGCGGGGTGGGCGTTCCAGGCGCAGGAGGCCCGGGAGACGGCGCAGAACGCGCGTAGGTGGAGGATTTCGGGGGCAGATGTATCTCTGGGAAGGGGGCTGGCAGCGAAGCCCGTGCATGGGGTTAAATGTTTGGGCTGGGGCACAGGTTCGCCTGGGCGGGCACACGATGGTTGGACATGGGAGTGGGTGTGGGCTCGGGGGCACTTTGGGCAGGAAGCGTGCCCCTGGTGTGGCTGCGGCACAGTGGTTACGTGGGCGAGTGGATCTGCCTGTGCAGCTAGGTTTCAGCGCGACTAGCGCACTTTGTGGGGCTAAGCCTCTCCCCAACCCTGCAATTTACTTTCCCCCTCTCCCCAGGCACCACCCGCTGCCCCTCTGGGCCACCCTCTCAGCATAAGCAAACTCCCCAGCACCTCCAATCCCTAGTGGAGGACCATCCCGGCCGCAGGGCGCTAGCGCAGCCTTGCCTGGGCATGTAAGGTGTGTCCAGATTTGTGGGCACAGGAGCTGTGAGCAGAGCAGGGCTGGGTTGGGGCACCATCAGAGGGCCTGGGAAGGAACCTGGCAACCCTCTGGGCCTGAACCCAATTTATCAGTTGGGTTTAGTCCGGGTGCACAGCAGAAAGGACACCGGTAACCCGAGTCCTACTCTGGAGGATGCTCTCAGGACATTTCCACTCGCTGTTTTTCTTGGCTGCAACACTCTTCTCTCACACTTCAGCTGGACTCCCTCCTTTCATTCAGATCTCTACTCAGGCCTTCTTTGACTACTCCTGCCCCATCTACTCTCTCCCTTCGCCCTGCTTTATGCTTCTTCATAGCACGCACTCCCATCTGACATATTTTATTTCTTTTTCTATGTTTATGGTCTCGTCTCCTAGCACATGCTACTATAAGTTCTATGAAAATAGAGGCTTTGTTTTGTTCATTGCTGTGTTAACAGTACCTAGAAGAGTGCCTGAATATAGGCGATGCTCGTTAAGTACCTGTTGAGTGAGTGAATGAACTCCTTGCTGCCCATGGAAGGCCCAGCTTAAAGCAGGTGGAGAGTAAGCCCATGTGCTGCCTAGTGGTTTACACACAGAATCAGTAAACAGGTGTTACTGGAGCACCTGCCATGTCTCACTTTTTCCTTTCCTGGCCTGTGCAAGTGAATACATGCTTCCTAAGAGCAAGTGCGCGGAGAATGGGATCGAGATGGGTCCCGGAGACAAAGGCATTGTTCCTGCGGGGAGAGCAACTCAATTACCCAAAATCGAGTTGGAGAAATGGACAGATATGTTCCAGGGAATGTGTTTTCTAGTACCAGAAGCTTCATGTTAAGCACCAAGGAATGGAACAATTGTGGCTGAGGAGCTCAGAGGAGAAGGAGGCCCTGTGAGCTGGAGCCCCTGGTGCTTGATGGGCAGCATGTGGGGAAGCAGAGGAGAGGGAGGTGGCAGGAGTGGGTCCCCGAGATGTAGCACTGCCCAAGGACAAGGGCTTCTCTTTGTTGGCATTGGTCTAGGGGCAGGATTGCACCTGTGTGGAGGGGAGCCATGGGGGTGAGGCTGGAGGCATAGATTAGGCCAGATCATGGAGGAGCTTAATGCAGTAGGCATTTAGGTGGGAGTTGGGGGAAGGTGAGATAATGGAGAGGGGTTGGGAGAGTGCACTATTAGAAGTCGTGAAATGAGGTGGTAATGAGCAAAGCAGGTGGATGAGGTGGTAATGAGCAAAGCTTATCCACAATAAGGCTGGTGGATGTGCACAGGTGTGTAAGGACATGCCTTGGCTGGGTGCCACCCACAGACACCTGCCATACACAGGTGCACACATCATATCACATGCTGGGTTTGGCTCCTTCCCTAGATTATATTCTGCACCTTTGGTAAAGGGAGAGTTACTCTGGCACTCAAACCAGCCATTCCGAGTCAGCTGTGGAGGAGCTGAGTGGCAATCTTGTTTAAAGGGCTTCCTCTACCTAGGTCTATTCTGGCTAATGGCTCCTGGCCAGGCTGACCTCTCTGGCAATTGCCTTGTGAGTTACTCAGGGCCAAGGACCAAATGCCACCTGCTGGTGAAGTTTGAAATTACATTAGGATTGCTAGGGATTCTTCATTCGTTCAACTAGTGTTTGGAAGACATCCTATATGCCAGAGACTGTGCTGGAAGCTGGAGAAACAGCAGTGGTCAACACAGCCTCTGTCCTCATGGAACTGGCAACATAGTCAGGGTTTATCGCACACAACGAACCAGAGAAGACACGGTTCCTGCGCTAATGAAATTTACAGTCTACAGAAGACTTGTAAAGCTATTGTTTCCCAATATTCAGGGTTTTTAGAACTAGCCTCAAGGCATAGCCCTTTCACAATATTTTCCTCTATCTTTTCCCTCTTGCTCTATTATTTTTCTTTAAATTCATGTACTTTTAAAATAACAGGATTTTGTTTTATTTATTTTAAAGTATTTTATATTATGAAGTTTTGTACAAACATACAAAAAGGTATTAGTAATAATGTAACTCACACTCCAGCTTTATCAAACCTTAATATTTTGGCATATTTTGCTTTTGATATTTTTAGTTAAAATTTTCTATATAAATTTTCCTCCCTTTCTCCCCAGAGTTAACCCCTATCCTAAATTTACTTATGATTCCAAGGTATATTTTTATACTATTACTACAGATACATGCATCCATAAAATACATGATTCGTTTTGCACATTTTAAATGTGGATAAGTAATACCATACTGTATTGTCTTTAACAAGTTGTTTTCCCTCCACCTCATTAGATTTTTGAGTTATAACTATGGTAATATAATTAGCCCAAATTTATTCATTTAAGCTGTTGTATATTATTCCACTGTGTGAATATACCACAGTTTATTTATCCATCCTCCTGTTTTTGGACTTTTAGATGAGTTACATATTTTTGCTATTACAAACAGTGCTTGACTCATTTTTCTACATAAATAAATTCATTTTTTATTTTCAAAAAAACTTTGTATTACCATCATAAGCTGAAAATAGAACCACTGATCATGAAGAAAAAGGTAACTGTAGGAAAACTGAAAATGAAAGCAGAATGCTTTCAAATTCTAGTCATACACCATTATCTTAGGAAACTAAATCCTGTGATGTGTTCTCCCTATTGAAAAGGGAAACAGGCAAGTGTTGGGGAGGCCCTGGCCTGAAGACACAACCTCAGACAGATTTTTTTCACTGATCTACTCAGGCTAGAAAGAGCACTGAAATGGAAATCACTTTCTCACCATGTGATTCAGCACTGTTGAATGCTGTGACTGTGGAAACCTAAAACCCACTTTCCTGCCCTCAGTGTTGCTCATCTGCTTTTTGGGAAACACTGGATTAAGTGGAACAAAGGAATATTAAATGTATCCCATATGTCAGGCACTGTGTTAGACTCTAGAGGCACGAAGGGAAATAAGAAAGAACCCTCAAGGTAGACAAGACAGAGACCCATGCAGCCAACAACCTGAGACAATCAGTACAAAATGATCACAGGAGATGGAGATTGGGGAGGGCTAGGCAGATGTCAGGGGAGGTTTTACCCAAAGGAGGTAACATTTGATCTGGAAGTCTTGGAGTATGCAAAGGATTTTAATTGGCAAAAAGAGAGGGAAGGCCTTGTAGGCAGAGAGCGGCTTAAGCAAAGGCATCAGAATGTGACCATATAGAGTGCAGCTGGGGGATGACAAACTTTAGATCCTTGGAGAATCACAGCTTTGGTTGTGGATGGTCATGGAGATAAGGGAGAGGTGATGGGGACAATTAGACTGCACAGGCAGGCGGGGGCCAGGTTAGCTTTGTAGAGGCCAATGGAGAGCCATGGGAGGTTTTAAACAAAGGATCAGTATGATCAGATTTGTCCCAGGTGGAACAGCAATTGTTCCGGGCTGTTAGCCAGAAATGTCCCCAAGGGTTAGGCAACGATGCTGCATATTGGGCTAATGTTTGCTGAATGGCGTCACCTGGAATGTTGGGTTCATATGAGCTCTGATCGGTACTCTCCAAGGAGTCAGAACCGCTGAGTCATATATCCCAGACAGTGAAGTTCATTTGTTCTCTCTAGCTAGCCAGAGCCAACTGAATGATTATCTCTCAGTTGGCCACTTACCTGGGCCTCTACCCAAAACTCTAATATCGACCTAGAAAGGACACTCAGAGGCCTTCATTGAGGACCTGAATCCCTCTTGAGTGCCCTCCCGGTCCCAGCCTACCACCTACCCCACCTTGCCGCCTGGCAACCTTTGATTCTGGCCAGTCCTCATTGTGGTCCTGACAGCACCGAGGGCTCCATGATGGGCAAGGCCAGCTGCTGCCCTCCTACAGTCAGCCACCGAGCCATCCTGAAGGTGTCTGGGTTCACAGCTGGCTCACCATGATTGCCTAACCAGGCGGGCCCCTCAGTCTGTGCTATCTGGGCTCCCGCAGACCTTAGTTCATAGAAAACTCCCAGGCCATGCAGTCTATTTCTTCTTGAAGACCTCCCAGGCCTCTGAGAGGCCTTGTTACCACCACAAGGATAGTGACTTACAAATGGGTGGGTAATTTCCCCCTTCTACTGGGGCACATACAGTCAGAAACCTTGAGTATGAGGGTATGAGGACCACGCCCATCCCCAGAACCCAGTGTTCGGGCCCTGACTGGGAAGAGGCCGTCATGGCGCCAGGAAGCTGCTGAGGGCAGCAGTTTGAAGAGACTTTGAGGAGGCCAGAATGGCAGAGCCTTTGGTTGGGGGGACATTCTGGAGCTCCCTGGGAGGCAGTTCCCCTCAACGTTGGGCCAAAGGGCCAGGAATGAGCCTCAGCTTTTTCAAGCTGCAGGAGTTTATTTTGAATGTTTTGTAAGGCTCCCAAACCACATAAGCATTGGGAGCCCCTTAAATGTCAAACAAACTCCTAAGCAAGACCAGTTCCTTGCCATGCTGGCTACAGAAGTCACAGGGATGGCCCCTTGTTCTGTCCTTCGCTCCGACTCTCTGGCTCCATACCTCTGCCACCCTACTCATCCTGAGTTTCAGTGAGTGCTTGGTAGATAATTCTGGTGCTAATGATGGGGGCCAAAGATCCAGGCCCCCAGAGGTCCTCTCTAGGAAGAGCCCTTCTAGGGAAGTCACCCAGGTCTAGGCATTTGAGTCTGTAGATTGAGAGTCAGGGCTGGTGACGCCTGCTGCAGGGGACTTCACCTGGACTGCTCCGAAAGCAAAGTTTGAGTGAGATGAGTGAGTGCCCCGGTGATTACCTCAGGTCAGTGTCTCCTGTGGAGGCCCTCAATGCCAGCACCAAAGAGTAGCTGGGAGAAGGATTATTCCCCATGAAGTTCCATCAACCTGTCCAAGTTAAAACAGTGTGCTCCCTATGCAGGGGCAGCTTAACCCAAGTCCCCAGCCCCATCTTCCTACCAGCTTGCCACCTTATAAGCCCCTCTTAACAAGAAATTCTAGGGCTCAGTCTTACTGTGCACCAGCCTGGCCAAGGGCTAAGGCTCCTTCCCGTGTGCATTTGTTGGCAGGTGATATATATGCATGTGCATAAGAGAATTTTATGTCCTCCAGCTTCCCTTGGATTGTCAGCATTTGTTGGGCAAGGACCATGGTGTTTATTTTTTGATGAGAGGCGATGTAGAGTTGGAGCATGACTTAGAGTTGGGCCAACTCAAGTTTGAATGAGGCTCTGGCACTCACTTATTGTTTATCCTTGGCAAGTGACTGAACCTTTCTGAACTTGCTTTCCGAACATCTTCATGATCACTGTCATTATTGTCCTAGTGGAGTGCCTTCTTGTGTCAGGTGCTATATATTCCTATCCTGTTTAATAGTCACAACCACCCATTTAGGTAGGTATTACCTCCTGTATTGTACAGATGGAGAGAGTAAGGTTTCCCAAGGTCACGCAGAGAATGTCAGAGTCAGGATTCCATATTAGATCTGCAGGATCCCAAAGTGCCTGGCCTAAGCCCTGAGGCATCCTAGATAAGGGGGACAGTCTGCCCAGCCAGGCAGTGTTCTCCCAGGCCCTTCCTGCAGAGGGCAGGACCATCAGAGGGGTTCTATGAATAGTCCTGCTCTGAGCATCCTATGCCTGACCCTGTTTTGACGACTCCACAGAAGGAACGTCTGCGGCGGACGGTGCTGCCCAGGATGGACGACAGCAAACAGCACCAACCACTGTATCAAACGTAAGTGCCTCCGCCCCATCTACCCTTCTCTGTCTCCTTCGAAGTGGGCTGGTCATGGGGACTCCAGAACTGAGAACAGAAGTGTCTTCCCCAATTTGCCTCCTGGGGATGCAGCTCCCCTCCAGAGTGGAGGCAGGGTGCTGTGGAAGAGAGGAGATTTAAAACAGCCTCCAATAGAACACAACTCAAATAAAATCGCCACTCATGTTTTTATAGCTCCCTGCATTCCCTTCCTGCTGCCCTGCTGTGTTGGCGCCCCATTTGCTCTGCCTGCAGGGTCCCTTAGGTGCCCAGACACCTTGCAGTCTGTAAATGTGGCTGACCCCAGAGCCTCATCATCGCATGTTTGCAGGGGCACCAATCATGGTGTGTGCCATGGGAACCCACCTCTGTTTTGGCCCTGGCCCCACTGGTTCTGGCCTCTGCCAGGCACCCTGCCAGGATGGTCAGATAAAGATCTGATCCTGTGTCTGGCTCAGCCTCCCTGTGGACTGCTCTGAAGCCTGGCAGGCTGGCCCAGATGAGAGAAGAGAGAATAGTCATCTTAGTTAAGTAGAAACCAAGGAGTGAGGCAGGATCCAGGGGCCCTGCGCTCACGCATCCACTGATGGTGTCAGAGGCAGTGACAATGACAGTACTCACTTTGTGCAAGGTCCACTTACCTAGCCTATGGGGCAGGTAGGACCACTATCCATTTGGT
>NW_011888958.1:1404647-1412249 GCF_000151845.1 Pteropus vampyrus
TGCCAGGCACCCTGCCAGGATGGTCAGATAAAGATCTGATCCTGTGTCTGGCTCAGCCTCCCTGTGGACTGCTCTGAAGCCTGGCAGGCTGGCCCAGATGAGAGAAGAGAGAATAGTCATCTTAGTTAAGTAGAAACCAAGGAGTGAGGCAGGATCCAGGGGCCCTGCGCTCAAGCATCCACTGATGGTGTCAGAGGCAGTGACAATGACAGTACTCACTTTGTGCAAGGTGCACTTACCTAGCCTATGGGGCAGGTAGGACCACTATCCATTTGGTAGATGAGGCACAGACAGGTCACTTGCTCAAGGTCACGTGGCCTGGAAATGGCAAAATTTAAACTTAGGTAACTCTGAGGTCCCTCTTCTTAATCATTATACCCTGCTGCCAGAGGTCTTACCTTACTTTCTGGGCCTCGCTTTCTACATCTGTGACGTGGGGAGGATAGTGTACTACTATTACCCGTTACTACTACCACCATTACTACTACCACCATTACTACTACTACCATTACTACTACTACCATTATTGCTGCTGCTGCTGCTGCTACTACTACTACTACTACTACTACTACTACTACTACACTACTAGCTAACAGCTGAGGACTCACTATGTGCTCAACGCTGTGAGAAGCTCTTCACATACTTTATCTTAGTTAAGACTCTCAGTAATCCTATAACGTGTATTCACTGATTATCCCCACTTACAGACGTGGAAACGGAGGTTCACATTAGTTGGGAAACATGGCCAAAGATATTCCACCCCAAGTGCTGACTCCAGAACCCTATACTGTTCTCTGCGGGCCGCTATTCCCTCCCAACGCCAGCTGAGGCTGGGGCCTTCTGGAATTTGGAATTTCTATAGGTGATAACAGATATGGGGGTTTCAAGAGGCCCCTTGGATCTTTCTCACATCCAGGGCCCTTTCTGAGCCCTTGTCAGCTCCCCAGGTCTGTATGGCAGCTCTAAGAGCAACCTTGACTGCCCCTCTCAGAGCTGCCACTAAACTCTGAGAGGCCCTAAGCCTGTCTGCAAAGCCTCAGTCTCACCAGAACCCCTTCTTGCCCAAGGACAAGCCCCCAGGCTTTTTGCAGGGTGAAGGTTTCCAGGTGCATGACAAGACCCATGGTGTTCCCAGGCCTCATGGAGGCCCTCCACGATGGCTCTGACACCTCCCAAGATGGGGACAAGATGAGGATGAGATGGAAACAGGATGGGGCTGCTTCCGTTCCTGCAGGGCTGGTGACGTGGGCTTGCCAAGATCTTGGTTCTGCCTCAGACTTCATGGATCTGACTGCTCCCAGTCTGACAATGAAGCTCAGGAAGTATCTTGGTGTCTCTGGGGATCTCCAGATAAAGAAATTAAAACCCCAAACTCAAAACAAACAGCAAAGCAGATCTACTGCCTAAAAATTTTTTTCTCTTCAGGAACCCTAGATTAGTGGGGGCTCTCAGAGGACAGGCCCTCTATAGCTGAGGAAAGAGTTGATGGGGAAGTGACACCTCATAATTTTAAAGATGAAGACAATGAGCTTCAGAGAGGTGGTGACTTGCTCCAGGTCACACAGCTCATTAGAGAAGGATCTGGGACTCAAAATCAGTGACTCCCTGGGTAGGGAAGCCAGGGATGTGGGTAGTCAGGTGGTTTTATGCTCAACAGAAGCTCTGAGATTGGGGTCTGGGCACTGGTATTTTTTTAAAAGCACGCTGGGTGAATCTAGCCAGAGCTGAAGACACTGAGCAGAGTTTGGGATCAATCATAGGAAGATCTGTCTTGGGGGACCCTACTCAAACTTGAATGTTACTCTGAATTTTCTGGGATCTTATCAAAGTGCAGATTCTGATTCAGCAGGTCTGGGATGGGGCTGGAGAGTCTGTGCTTCTAACAAGCTCCTAAGGGGATACTGCCAATGCTAGTTCAGGGACCACGCTTTGAGTAGCAGGGCCTGGGAAGGCAGTTGGGGTTGGAGATGGGTAGGAGGGTTGGTAAGTTCTAGTGAATTTAGCGAGTGTTGTAGAGGCTTGAGTTGAAGTTGGAGCTGGCTGGCTTCGGAGGATGTGGGCTTCTCACCAGCTGCCTGAGGGGTCTGGGCATGGGCCTCACTTGGGCCCTCCAGCCCTGGAGGTTCTCAGCTTCCTAACTTGCACGTGATTTTCCAGCATTAGTCTCTGCCAAACTGGAGTTTCAACACTGGAAACTCGTGGTTGGATGAGTCTGCAGATTGTCAGAACCAACGTGTGTGTGTGTGTGTGTGTGTGTGTGCGCGTGTGCGTGTGCGTGTGCGTGTGTTTGTGCGTGTGCGTGTGCATGTGCGTGTGGCGCGCGCGTGTGCGTGTGTGTGTATGCGCGTACACTCTCATGCCCCGGGAGGGGCTGCTCTAGCATGCTGCCAATACCCACTTCACTCTCGGGGTCCTCAGCCTCTGTTATTTCTTTCCCAGCCCTCTCACCCTGCTGCTCCCCTGGTCATCCTCAGACCCATGCTGCAGGCCGGCAGCTCTCCCAGAGGAATTGCCAATGGGCATCAGCCTTTCCTACTTCAACTCAACTTGCCCACTGAAGATCTCTGTGCTAATTAGCTGGGCCTTGTGCTGTATGCTTGTTGCTGTTTTGCAGCTAATGAGCCTAACAAGAACCACGTTGGCTGTGGGGCGTTGTCCCTGGATGGCTGGGTCCCCAGCACTGCAGAATGTGAGGTTCTTGGCTCCATACCCTGTCAACTGGCTCTTCTGCTTCCCCCAGTGGTTTGCCGCCCTCTCCCCCCAGCCCTCCTGGCTTGAGCCGAGACTGCCAACGCGGGGAATGCTCATCCTCTGTCCTAGCAGTTTCACACATGTGGGATGTCTCCTCGGCCAGCAGGAGAGGAGGGCTGACGAGGACAGTGTGTGACATCCTTTCATTGCCAAGAATCAAGTCTAGTCCCAGAACTGTGTGGTGACTCGATCTGTCCCCTGGTCTCTCCCAGATATCTGTGGGTTCAATCCACTGCCCATGCTCAGGGAGAGATGGCCCTTGTCCCTGGCCCACTTCCTGGCCCCCCTTAGCCTCCTGTCACAGAATCCTAGGTTGCTGTAACATACCAACCCATCTTCCTGGCAGGCCTCTCTTCCTTCAGCCCTGCCCAGTCACTAGACCTGAAGGTGGTTATTGTTGGAGCTATAGCCCCTCCCTCCACCTTGGCGGGGTCTCAAGGTGGGCCCTGGTCTCCTCCTCTCGCCTTTCCTCCTGTGGCTTTGCCAGTTCTGCCGTGCGTTTTATGTGTTTATGCATTTGTGGAGGCAGTGGACTGGGGCTGCCTGGCCCACTTGGCTGAGGGGAAGGACTGTAGAGTGTGAGAGGACCAGGTCCTGATGGCTCACCCCCATCACCACCCCAACGCACACACAGGTTTTGGGGTATTCTGAGGCTCACACTGGGGAAGAGGATTTGAAGAATTCTTTGAATTCTCATTTTATCTCAGCCTAGCTGCACAGAGGCTGGGGCTATTCTGGGGAGGGCAGAGGAAGTCCCTGCAACTGTTGAGGAGGGGGCTAGGTGGGTTACTATCCCTCCACCCCAGTATTAAGGCTCAAGGTTAAGAGCACGTGCTTTGGATTCTGGTGTCAGGTCCAAGGAATTGTGGTGTCAGATCCAAGGAGTTGTGGTCTCAGATCCAGCTCTGTGTCCTCAGGTAAGTGACTGGCCCTCTTACCGCCATAAAGCCTCATCCATGAAGTGAGTCTAACAATTTAAATAGAATTGTTTTTGAAGATTAATAAATGTAACACTCTGTAGTTCTTTCTGTAGGTCAGGACTTTATAGTATTAATTTTTAATCCTTACAACCACCCTAAAAGCTGGATTTGATCTTTATCTCATTTCCCGATGAGGTTGACTATTTGTTCCAGTCTTGTAGCTGAAAATCAGCAGAGCCTGGAAGTTTGGCTGTTATCTTAATTTAGATTAAGGAGACTGTTCTGCATGCCTGGGTTTAAACGCCAGCTCTACCACTTAGCTACCTGACTGTGGGCAAGATGCTTAAGCTCTTCGTGCCTCAGTTTCCTCTCCTGTAAAATGTGGCTAATATCAGTCCCTGCCTCACAGAGTTGCAAGGAACAAATGAGATGATGCAGGTTAAGTATTCAGTTCAAGGCCTGGAATGTTCTATGTGCTCTATCCACGTATGGCCTTGATATTGAGGGCAAGGATAGTGTCTCCCAGCCCCCAGCATGACACACAATAGCAAGTATTCACTGGACGCAAGGTAAAGGCTCAATAAATATGTACTGAATTAATATTGGGCCTGTCCCAGGTTTGTTCTGAGATTTCCCCTTCTGTGGCTGTAGGTCTATCAGCCCTTCCAGAAAACCCCAAAGCGTTCAGGAGACCCTCAAGAGATCCTGGAGTGGACCTGGGCATTTGCTCCTGACTTTCTGGTCCAGAGCCTCTTTGTGGCTTTCATTCTGGTCCACATCTCAGTGCTACGAGAACTCCATCCCTCCTGATCTGGCCTTCTCCTTGGCTTCCCTGAGAGAGCTTCCTTGGCTCACCTATCCCAGCCCTGTAATGACCCCATCCCAAAGGGCAAGACTGTGGCCAGGTGGATAAGAGCCCCAACTTTGGACCAGACTCCCTGGGTTCAAACTCTTGCTCCATTATTTACTAGCATGGTGATCTCAGGCAACTGCTTGGCCACTCTCAGCCTCAGTTTCTCCATATGTCAAATGGGGATGAGAATAGTACCTATAGTAGTTATAAGAATGAAGAGGAGAGATAAATGTAAAGAAATTAGCCCAGGGCCTTATAATGATGAGTGCTGAACAAACATTAAGGAAAAGGGTCAGACAGGAGTGTGATTTGTACGTTCTTCACTGACTGATTAGGAACCATCAGGAGCCAGAGGCTGGAGCCTATGGGTGGCTCATCTCGGCGTGACCATTCTATGAGACTCAGGAGTCAGAGAGAGAGGTGGAGGGGAAGGTGAGAGGCAGCTAAGGGGATAATCACAGGACCTCAGTGGAGACCCAGGTAACATGAAGTGTGCAGTCCTAACAAGAGACCGTCTATCTCTCCTGCCACCACCTACGGGCACCTTAGATCTTCCTGGTGAGCAAGTGCATGCCTCCGAGGATCTAATTTAGGAGATGTTCTTACCAGGGGCCTCCTAAAGCCGGGCGCTGTGGCCTGTTGATAGCAGTGCAGTGTTGGCCCTCTCTACAGACTTCGGCACATGTTTTTAAGGGACTGAGTGAGTGAATGATCACATGGGTGACCTGGTAGTTTCCTCCGCCCATCCCCAGCTGTCTCCTCTAGCCTCTTTGGCTGGCTTCTTCTTTTCTATCCAACATCTTAATGTTGGGCTGCCCCAGAATTTTCCCCAGATCTTCCATATCCCCCATGCAAAGATGGGGAGCCATGGGAGACAAGCCAAGCATTAGTTGCCTCCCATTACTGAGCATCAGTAGGCACAGTGCTGGACAATTAACATGCAACAATAATAGTGCAATGCTCTCTCTGTGCCAGGGACCACGCGAAACTCTTCAAACCCCTTCACCCTGTGAGTGACCATCATGCCACTCTCTGTTCTAGCCCCTTCTATGTCTCTGCTGCTGTTTCTCCTCTACTCAACAACTAAACGTGGCTTCCCAGAACTAGTACTGGGTCCTCTTATTTTCTTTCTCGCTGCTCCGCTCCCGGAATGATCTAATGCATTCCCATGGATGTAAACATCGTCTCTGGGCCGACGACGCCCAGATTTACATATATCTTCAGCCAGGCCTCTCTTCTGACCTCCAGACTCCTTCGTCCCGCTGCCTACATGACATCTGCTCTTGATGCCTCCCAGACGTCCCCACTGCAGCTTGCCCAAAATGAGCTTGTGGATTCTCTCCCTCTGAGCTAACTCCTCTACCCAGGTCCTACTCATCTACCTGAATGCTCAAGCCAGACACCTGGGGGTCTTCCAGGACGCTTTCCTCTCCCTAAGGCTTTATATCTAATCTGTCATGAGTCCTGTTTGTTTTACTTCCTAAATAACTGGGGGACTTGGCTGTTGCTTCCTGCTTCTGCTACCCCTCTAGTCCAGGGCTCCAGCACCCTCTCCTGGGTAACAGCAGCCACCCGCTGACTGCTCACCCCCTGCCCCTTACTCCATAAATTCCATCATAACACATCCCTGTCCAAACCTTCCTGCTGTGGCACACCCAGCCTCATCTCTCAGCACTCACCCTCTCCTCACTGAATCTAGCCTGGGCTCCTGGAATGTGCAGGCTCCGGGCTGTCGCACACGCCACTCTCTGTTTGCTTTTCCTCCTCTCTTTATGAGGCCGGTTCTATGTTGCCTTTCCAGTCTCTGTTTCAGGCTCCCCTCCTCAAAGAAGCTCCTCCCGACCACTCAGTCTAGAGCTGCCTCCCACCAGCCTCTCTATTCGGGATCTCAGCCCCTCGACTGTTTCCACCCTAACTCACATCCCATTTTCTGTTTCTCTACTTGTTTGTTCACTTGTTTTGTGACAGCCTCCCTAAGCTGGACGCTCCGTGAAGAAGAGGACTGTGTCTGTCTTGCTTACCGTCCTAGGCAAATAGTATGTATTGGATGTATGACCATTTACTAGACGAGGACACAGACTCACGGAAGTGAAAAAACTTGCCCAAGGTCATGAGGTTGGAATTCAAAAGCAGCTCTCTCCTCCACACTTCCTCCCTGGTCTTGGCTAGGTTATCAGCGAGAATGGTATCCTCTGACCCTCCTAACCTTCCTGGGTCCTGGACATGGAGCTGGTGCTGCTGTGGAAGGACTTGGGTGGCCCCGTGTCAGTCATGGAACCGTCCTCCATGCCCTGGAACTGCTGCTCCCCCGGAAAAGACTGGTCTCTGACCTCTACTGATGGAGGCTGTCTGCGAACCCTATCCTATCCTTCTTTTATCTTTGGGGACCCCTTTGGCACTAAGGCTCCAAAGCCCTGGTTCCTACCAGGGCCTAGGGGCTGTGACAGGGTGGATGGTGATTTTTGTGCTTTGGAGCAGGAGCTAGGGGCAAATCCAGGCCTCAGCCCTGGGCCGCAGCCCTGCCTGTGGTCTCCCTCCTCATGCCTGCTGGAGCCCCGTGGGAATTGATACTGCTCCCTGGCCCCGGCCCCCAACTGGCCCAGCATTGAGGCATTTGTTAATGCAATTAGCAGGGCGGTCCACGCTGAAGGGCTCGGGGCCAAGGTCTGACTCACACCTCCCCTTCCTCCCCTCCCTCCGCCAAACGCCAAACAGTAGAGGCCCGCTCAGCCTGTCAGACAGGCGTCTGCAGAGAGCGGCTGAGGGGCCAAGAACGGCATCTTTCTCTCATTAGAGGCTTTTATGTGAACACAACTGCTATTTCGGAGACTGGCGCTTGGCTGGCCCCTGAGCCCCAGCGCTGTTCCCAGCCATCCGAGCTGCGGCCCCAGCACAGCTGTAGTGGGGACGGGGTGAGCCCTTGAGGACCTGACTTCTTTCTCTCACAGCCTGGGGGCTCAGGGATGAGGTCAGGGCCTAGGGACACAGATCCTGGGCAGGGTGTGGAAAGAACAAGTCTCTGGGGGGATTCTAAGGGTGTGTGGGGGGAGGCAGAGAGGAATTTCCTTGGCCTCAGGG
>NW_011888958.1:1413754-1417974 GCF_000151845.1 Pteropus vampyrus
TTGACTGTTTTGGAGCAGAGTGAAGGTAGAAGGGGGCACAGCCAGAAGGTGGGGGACTGGAGAAACGATGCCTTCTATTTCTTACTTTCGAAGCAATTTTGAGAGTTTTCCTTTAATTCCCCTCTCTTTTGGCATCCCGTTAACTCCTCAGAGCCGAACTCCCAAAGCTGAAACTTTCCACAAGCCCAGTCCTCAGTGAGGGAGAGAGTGCCAGGGGAGTGTAGCTAAAAGGGGTTCAGGAGGAGCCCAAATTATGAATGGCTGAAAACTGGCATTAGCGAGTGGGCACAGGGAGGCTGGTAACAGTTCCGGTTGTCTGAGGGTGCCGGCCTTCAGCAGAGAGGGCCCGGAGTGTGTCCCTGATAGCTAAACATGGACATTGTGGCGTCCATGCCTAATAACCTTTTACCAATAATCAGTCAAACATGGACATTGCAGTGTCACGCTTGATAACCCTTCACGAATAATCAATCAACGAAGATTCATTAAAGCCATATACCCCATCCTGGGGTGATCTCTCAAGTATAAGGCATTATCTTTGCTCTTGAGGAAAAATGGAAAAGAGGAGGCTCCAAGAGTAAAACATAAAGACTTCTCAACCCACCACGTTTGGGAGTTTTCTCTCTTAAAATTCCCACAGCGCTGCATGGAACCGCCTCCCCTGGATCCTCCCTGTTTCCTTCTTTGCTTTATGTGACAGCCTCTGCCACGGGCCATTCTGAGATGGCTGATTTCCTTTAGATAATTCAATTTTGAAACCGGTGCTCATTTGACAAAAGAGTGTTTTGCTTTAGTCTCCTTTAAATAAAAAGACACATGATCACTATTGCCTCCTACTTCCCAAAGGGTTCCAAACTTTTGGATTTCATGCACCAGCAAAATATCTGAAAACATCTTAGGCACCAAAGTACAGTGCCAGCTTTCCCTTTTGCCAAATGAGGGTGTTAGAAAAACAAACTACCATTTGCCATCACTTTAATTAAAATAAAGAACATTTTAACACCAAACAAGTAAAAAAGAGAATCTCAAAATAAAAGATAATTTTTATTATTTAATTTTTTAGGTGAGGCAACCCTTGGTTGACCTCACAGATTGCAAGGACCTTGTCAGCTTACATTCCCTTATTTTTTTATTTTTACACCTATAGCACCTGGTCTTCCTAAGTGGTCTCCCATCCAAGAACTAACCAGGCCCGACCCTGCTTAGCTTCTGAGATCAGACAGGATCGGGCTTGCTCAGGGTAGCATGGCCGTAGACTAAAAGATGCTTTTTAAATGGAAAAAAAATAGGATTACAAAGAACTCAAGAAACTTTTTATTTTTCTTATTTTTTGGCAGACTAGTAAAAATTGTCATAAGAATGGATCTTTCATAGACAGATATTTAGAGCCACCATTTGGGGCCATTTGGGGGTGACTTTGGGGGGAATGGAGAGAGAGGAGAGGAGTTTGTGCTCCAATCCCATAATGCTGAGGCTCAGCTCAGAACAAAACTGCTTAAACACTTTAGTGAGGAAGTCACTTCTTGCTGAGACTTGTGAAAACAATACAAGAGCAGATGCAGATGAAGTCGGTGAGGGCTGGCTCACCACCTCTGAAACCCTGAAACTTGCTGGAAAATTTTTCTTAGCAGATCTGGCCTCCGCACAGTTTTGTAAGTGGTTGATCCAGAAAGGTTATCTTCCCAAGTAGGTTTTTTCCGCCAACAAATCTGGCTGGTTTGGAAACCTTTTAGAATTTTTATTTACCATGATGTTATATGCATATATAAATGCCCTTTTTATAGTTTCTCCACCTAACCACCCATTTTCCGTAAGTTGTTCATTGTACCAACCAAAGCTTGCCAAACCTTGTCTGCGTTTAGAATCTAACTTCCTGTGTGGCAAGGGGCTTCTGTGGGTATGAGAACCCACCTCTGGGCAGAACTTCCTCCACATGGAGTCCAGCCTTATTGTCTTTGAATCCCTGGCATCCAGTCTGACCAAGAGAAGGTGCTCATTAAGTGTTGATGGAATGTATTAGCAACAAGGCAGAACCAGAAGTAAGCAAGTCACCATGAGGCACAGGAATGTAGGACCATAGGTTTTAGATAGTGGAAGATCTTACT
The DNA here is from genome assembly GCF_000151845.1 of Pteropus vampyrus. NCBI lineage: Eukaryota > Metazoa > Chordata > Mammalia > Chiroptera > Pteropodidae > Pteropus > Pteropus vampyrus. The sequence continues at coordinate 1,415,860 of NW_011888958.1, forward strand.
GTTACAGTCAAGGATGGGCCATCCCCGGGGTCCAGGAAGGGAGGGATGAAAGTTAGATTGGTTTCAAAAGGCCATCTGAAAGGAAAGGACCACCCACTCAGATAAGGAAGCAACACCTAGACTGGGAGAAGCTGCATGACCTTTCTGTCACCCACTCCAAGCTTTGGGTCTCTGTCAGCAGAGAGATGTGGGTTTGAGGGACTAGGAGGGATATAGTGTTTGTGGTCCACATGGAAAACCACTCAAGCCTTCCCAGTTTACTCCCTCCCTAAAATAAACCAGGACAGAGATCTGACCTGGGCATATCTCCTTCCCCAGTGTTTGCTGGCCCTGGTTTCCCTGTGGGGCTAGTCTCTGGTGGTGGTAGTGACAGGAGCTGGTGGGTAGTCAGGCGGGGGCTGCGTATTCTGCCTCTGCTTTCCTCACTGACTTCACATACTCTCGCTGTCTATCACCAGACCCCAGCTTCCCTGGACTGCTAGCACCTCCTGGAACATGCTATGTTCCTTCCAGCCTTCAGACCTTTGCACTTACCCATCCCTCTGCCTGGAAGAGCCTGCCTAGATCTTTGTCCCTCCACCTCCTTTGCACCTGTCACATCTCACTCTGCAGAGAGGCCTGCCCTGACCACCCTGTCTCAAGTGCCTGGTTGGCCAGACCACTACATCGCCCTGCTTAATTGTCTTCACAGACCATGATACTGCCTGAAACAACATTATGCTATTGTTTTCTTGTTTCTTACTTGTCTTCCCCACTCAACTTCAAGCTCCATGTGGGCAAAGACTTTGTTCCTAGTGCCTAGCACACAGTAGGGGCTCAGCAAATATTTGTTGAATGAATGAGTGACAGACGGAGGAGACTTTGGGTTTAGAGGGTGCTGTCCTGGGTTCCTACCTGTTCCTCAGGGAAGGCCTTGGGAGAAGTGGGGCAGAACCCCATATTCCAATGTGACCCTCCCTTAGCCGCTGGCCACTGGAGGTGGCTCCAGATTTTGCAAGGTGATGAAAGGCAGTGAAGAGAGAAGAAATCATGGCCCCCATGCCTGATGGCTGCTGCACAGTGCCAGCTTGGAGCAAGGAGTCCAGTTCCAGCCTCACTTTGCCCTCAGGCTAGACCCAGGGCCCAGGGAGCGGAATCCTTCCAACTCCCAGTCAGGAGTCCCACCACGTGCAAGCTTCCGAGCAGGAGCTTTGAGAAGAGAAGGGAGAGGAGAGACTGGACAGAACGCCCCCCCCCCAACAACTCAAACTCCCAACTTTCAGACCAGTGTTGAGCCTTTCCTAGAAAAAGGGACTCATTCACTCTTCCTTCATTCATTCAGCAATAATTGAGAATCTACTCTGTGACAGTCTCTATTCCAAGTTCTGGGGTACAGGAGAGAATAAAACAAAATATCTGAACATCATCCTCATGGAACTTCTAGTCTTGTAGAGAGACAGACAACAAAAAGCTGACTCGTAAGTGTATAACATGACACCAGGAGGTTCTGCTGGAATTGGCAGTGTGAGTGGCGCCACACCTCTGCTCATTCGGTCTTTGACTGGTGGTCCAAAGACGATAGGCAAACCTCGCCCGAAGGCCTGTAGGTGGAGGGAAGAGAGAAATGGGCCCAGGGAGCCTTCTGAGGCCAGCAGTTAGCGTCCTGCTTGAGCAGAGGAAGGCCGAGCAGTGCAAGGCGGGAGGCCCTTCTAACAGGTGGATGTCAGGGCCCCCTGGCCCCTGCCCTCACCCCCCGCCCTGTCTCCCCAGCCGTGTGCCAGCCACCGTGCCAGAATCGGGGCTCCTGCAGCCGGCCCCAGCTCTGTGTGTGCCGCTCTGGCTTCCGCGGAGTCCGCTGTGAGGAGGTCATCCCCGAGGAGGAATTTGACCCCCAGAACTCCAGGCCAGCACCTCGACGTTCAGTAGAGGGTTCACCCAACCTGCGGAGGAGCAGCCCAGCCAGAGAGAGCACTGTGGTCCGAACGCAGCCACTGGCACCACAGGCCAGGTAAGTCCCCTCCACAGTGGGACCTCAGGTCCAGGGGCACAGTTTCTTTCTGGAGGGACTTCTTTCTTAGGACCGTCTGGTGAAGATGTGATAGAGAAAGACAGAATTGTCCTTTCTTCCCTCCTTCC
>NW_011888958.1:1418024-1422760 GCF_000151845.1 Pteropus vampyrus
GTGTGCCGCTCTGGCTTCCGCGGAGTCCGCTGTGAGGAGGTCATCCCCGAGGAGGAATTTGACCCCCAGAACTCCAGGCCAGCACCTCGACGTTCAGTAGAGGGTTCACCCAACCTGCGGAGGAGCAGCCCAGCCAGAGAGAGCACTGTGGTCCGAACGCAGCCACTGGCACCACAGGCCAGGTAAGTCCCCTCCACAGTGGGACCTCAGGTCCAGGGGCACAGTTTCTTTCTGGAGGGACTTCTTTCTTAGGACCGTTTGGTGAAGATGTGATAGAGAAAGACAGAATTGTCCTTTCTTCCCTCCTTCCCACTCTCCTCCTCCTTCCCTGCCCCACCAGAGGTGTCGAGAGTGGGAGAACAGGTGTTGGGGGTGACTCAGGCTTTTGCCAGGGTGGGGTGGACAGGAGAGTGGGGAGGTGGCAGGTAAACTCTTTACTCTCCAGATCCTGGGAGAAAGCTGAGGAGCGCATGTCCCTTGGACCAGGCTCTCTTGTTTCTAGTGCTGGCATTGCCATTCCTAGGTGGATGACCTGGAAGAAGTTACTTACCTCTCTGATTCCTTATCAATAGGTTGAGGCAATGATGATAAGCACAATCATGGAATTGTTGTAAGGATTAGGTTAGTTAATATAAGGAAAGTGCTTAGAACAGTGCCTGGCTCATAGTAAACTCTTTATAAACGTCTCTCCTCCTCCTTCTCTGCCTGTGGTCTCTGCGATGCAGGGACTCTTCTGCCGGAAAAAAAAAAACCCTTCAGTTCACTCACCACCCAGTGCTAGCCTCTCTCCTTGGAGGGGGAGAGAAGGAGCATGTCGGGGAAGGGAGTAGAAGAAAAAGTGGGCAAAAGAAGTGTTTACGGGCAGGATTCCCTGGCCAGCTTGCCAACCAACCTGGCTAGACTTTTTCTAGCTCAGGACAGGAAATCTGAACTTTGTAAACTGGTCCATTTCTAGGGGGCTGTGTTTTCCTTTTGGTTTTTCAGGTTAGTTTTTCCATTCACTTCCTACTTAGGAAGTTCTTTGTGAAATGTTGCAACCTTGACTTGCTGAACTAAGCGGGGAAAAGATTTGCCCTCTCGGAGGCCAGAGGAACCAGGGAGAGGAAGCCGACCTTGGAATCCCCAGCCAGAAAGCTCAGGAGAGAAAGGAAAGGAGCTTGAGATTGTCCAGCAACTCTGAAGAGGGGGCCGGGCTGACCAGGGTCTCAGTAAGTTAGGGTTCCAGGGCCCAACTACCCAAGCAGGTGGTTTCCAAAGGCAGCCAGGAGCAGGAAATGCTGAAGGATGAACTCAGGTCGAGGCCTAGAGAGCTCCTGAGTCAAAACCAGAAGAGCCAAACCTTTTGGCCGAGGCCCAGGGATGCTGGGTCAGAGAGAAGGACAGAGCTAAGCCGCCAAGTAGACAACGTAGGGGCAGGAGAAAGGCCTGGGTTTGGCTGTGAGCAGGTGGTCAGGACCTGAGCTTTGTCCTGATTGGTCTTGGCTGTGGGTCCAAGGTGGGTGGGCCTGGTGTGAAGGCAACTGGTGGGGCCTCAGGGATGCCAGTTCCGGGACCGGCCAGGTACAGTGTGGAAGCAAAGTTCTTCTATCTGGGCTTCCCCCTTGCAAGCTCTTTTGGCTTGTGTGACTCATTCATTTTATTAATGCACTGATCTCGTGTGTGTGTGTGGGTGTGTGTGGGTGTGTGTGTGTGTGTGCGCGTGCACGTGCATATGAATGTTGGGGGTGGTTGCTCAGCGGGTCATTCTGCTCTTGATCCTTGAGTCAGTGCTGTCTGACTCACCCCCTCCTGCTCCTCATACTCTTCAAGACCCACTCCCACTTCCTCCAAAACGCGCCCCCCACCACTTCCACCCAGCTCTCCGACCTCCTGCCGCACACGCTTGGCACACATGCCTGCATCTGCGATCAGACCACGTGGCCTGTGCCCTGGAAGACCGTGACTTGTCTCACACTCTGGATTTTCCTGCACCTCCTCCCCCAGGCCTAGCTTATAGAAAGCACTCAGTCTGCATTTGTATTCAGTCTACATTTGCACTCACCACTTGGTCCAACCGAAGAGTTGGCATTGAACCCTCACCCTGAGCCCGGAACTGAGGGTATGGCCCCCTGTTGCTCAGGAGGAAGTGTAGCACTTTTCACTCTGCCTTGGGATGGTCTGTTTATTTGCTCACTGGACCAGGAGCTCCCAAGAGCAGGAACCCTGTCCTGCTCCTTCACGAATGTGGCCCTGGTATCTAACACAGTGCCTGGCACACTGTAGGTGCTCAGACAACAGAGTCGAATGAATAAATGAATGAGGCTTGAGAGGAGGAGGCTGGAAGGAAGGAGGATGAACTATGGAGGGCTTTGATCTCCCAGTGAAGGTTTCACGGGCCCAGAAGGACTGGCAAGGGAAGGCCCTGGGCTAAGGTCTCCGGCCCTGGGGTAAGGTCTCCGGCCCTGCTGTGGGCCGTCCTCTTTGAGCTTCACAGGCTCCCTGGCCAGGGGCTACTGTGATGTTTTTAATGAGCTGCAGCCTCCAGGCCAGCCCAGTCTTTCCCTGCCCTGGGACCTCAATGCCATGAAATCTGGGAAAGTCAGAGTGGCCCAGCTTTGTTTTACTTTGGGAGGCCAAATCCCACTTGCCTGGTGGTGTCAGACATTTCCTGTGAGCCTAGCCAGGTTTCCCAAGCAGCTGCTGGCCTCTCTCCTGATGGCAACTTGGACAGGCCCTTGGTGTCCAGCTAGAGGGAGTGACATGACTCAGGGGCATTCTAGGAGTGAGAGGGGAGTGCAAAATGTCCAGGAAGGGGAGACACTGCAGGGATTGGTGATGGCCAGAGGCCTCCTGTAGAAGAGCATTACACAGAGGCCAAGAGACTTGTGTCCCGGAGGAGGATGAGAGGGAGGGGCCAGGAGAGTCTCCGGCAGCAAGCAGCACACCCTACAGAGAGTCAGATGTGGATGATGTTGTTGAGCTGCCACAGGGCTGACTGCAGGGGCTTGGAGATGTCTTCTGAGCCCCAGGTTCAGGCTTGTTCTCCAAGGCTGGGCAGAGGGCCTCCCCACCTGGAAGCAAGAGCCAGGCTGCTGGGGAAGGGCCTTGAGAGATTGCAGAAGGAGGTGGTTACGACAGGCCTTGGAAAACGGTGCTTTATACTAATGCTTCTCAAACTGCTGTGGCATGTGAATTGCCTGGGAACTTAACACACAGCTTCTGATTTGTCAGGTTTGGACTGAGCGCCAGGTCTCAGGTGGTGCTGATGCTGCCGGTCCATGGCCCACACCTTGAATAGTGAGGGTCTGAGCCTAGGCTTTTGGACATCCAAGCTTCCAATCCTGGATTTACCAGTCACACCTGTTGTGTGATATTAGGCAAGGAGCCTAACCTCTCTGAGTCAGTGGTCTCCACCTGATAGGATAGCTGAGAGGATTAAATGAGATCATATGAATAGAGCACTTAGAGTGGGGCCTAATTTCAGTTAGTGCTCAACACCTGTTAGCCATCGGCAGGTTGATTCTCTTTGACATGGAGACTTGAGTGAACAGGAGACTGTGGCAAAGAGCAGACAGAAAACCAGAGTGCATGCCTGTGTGTGCGTGTGTGTCTGTGTGTATGTGTGTGCGCGCATGTGTACAGAGCTACTCTGGAGAGAAGTCAGAGCCCAGACCCAGCCTTAAGGGAGGTGTGACCAGCAGATGCAGCAGTAGCACCAGTGATGCCTGACTCGGTTGTTCCAGGACTAGTCTTACCAGCCGTATGGGAGAGGGGGTCAAGGGGAGGTGTTGTGACATTTCTCAGAATGGGAGGGATCTCCCCTGGGTTTGCTCCTTAGCCTGACCTGAGGACTTAGAGCCTAAGCCCTGGGGACATCCTGAGCAGGCTTAGTCAGTACTGGGGCAACAAGGGGTCTGGAGGACACTGTTGAGCAGGGAAAGCAGAGGTGTCTGGGGAGCTGTGGACATCATGGTGATGGCTCTCAGTGGGCTTCTCCCCCAGAAGGCCGCCGGAGTCAGCTTTCTTTTTCCTGACCCAGCCTCCCTCCTTCTGGATCTCCTGCTCTCTGTGCACCTCACCTCTTTATCTCCTGTATTAGTATTCTATGGCTGTCATAACAAATTGCCACAAATTTAGCAGCTTAAAACAATGCAGATGTATTATCCTACGGTTCTATAGGTCACACATCAAACACGGATCTCACGAGGGTGAAGTCAAGGTGTCACATCCAGAGTACCTCGATGCTCTAGGGGAGAATCTGTTTCCTTGATCATTCATATTGTTGGCGGAATTCAGTTTCTTGCAGTTGTAGAACTGGGGTCCCTATTTCCTTGCTGCCTGTCACTTCAGGGTCATTCGTAGCATCCAGAAGCCACTCGCATTCCCTGGCTTGTGGCCACCTGGCTGTCTTCAAAGTTAGCGACTCCTCATATTTTGAATCTTCTCTCTGCTTTCCTCTTCGGCTGAATCTCCCTCACTGACTCCTCTGCCTTCTTCCATTTTTAAGGGCCTCTGTGATTCTATGGGCCCCACCCAGATAATCCAGGACAATCTCTTTATTTTAAAGCCAGTTGATTAGCAACCTCAAAGGCACAACATCAAAGGAAAAAGAGCAGGGGAGCCAACGACACCCGCCCACTGCAGCCTTTTCCAGCCGGGACCCTCCCCTTGTCAAAGGCTGGTCACCAGGGCAGCCCTCCCTGACCTGACCCCCAAAACTTCTGACATCTTTCGGTCAGCTCTCACCACTCGCTCCC
>NW_011888958.1:1424145-1427832 GCF_000151845.1 Pteropus vampyrus
GTTGCTGAGTTCGAGCCCATAGGTTTCTCATGGGAGTGCTGTCTCCAGTCACCCTAGGCCATGCCCAGGCCTCCTGACGGGGGGTGGGTATGGGGAGGGACTTTGCCCCCAGGAGTGGTCTCTGCCAATCTGGGGGGACATGGTGACCTCTCAGTAGATCACTGCACCTGGAGCCGCTGCAGGGAAGACCCAGGCGTCCCTTCCTGACAGAATGGCAAAGGCTTTCCCAGGAGACTGTTGACCCTGAATCAGAAACAAAGTCCCTGAGGAGAAGGCAGCTGAGCACAAAAGGGATAATGGGAGGTACAAGGAGGCCACCCCAGTGTGTGTGCCAGAGGGCATTGGGCTTCAGAGTCAGGCAGAATTTAAACCCTGGTATCTACACAAACTAGTTATGCAAGTCACTTCACTGCAATGAAATCAGTTTCTTTGATACTGAAGTTGGAAAACTCATGCCATCTCATAGGGTGATTGAGAGAATCCACGGAAATAATGCAGGTAGAGTGATTGGTAGGGTGTCCGGCATCCATTAAGTCTAATAAATGTGAAATCTCTTACCCTACCCGCCTGTTCCCCATGACAAATCAGTGTAAGATATCCCATTTGCCTGGATAGATTTTTTCCACTCCACTGTCTAGGTGTATAGATGGGGAAACTGAAGCAAGACAAAAGTTGGCAGCTAGATTGTGGGTTGATTCTGGGAACCCAGGAGATCCTACCTCTGGGCCAATCTGAAGGCTCGGTGGACCCTCTGAACCTGGCTCCTGCTCCAGCCACCTTCCGCCCACCCGCTTCCTCTGCTCTGGGCTTCTACTTGCTCCTTTGGACAACATGACCCCCTATGCATCCTCCCTCCTCATCGCTCAAGTCCCCTGGACCCAAGAGCATTCTCTAATATACCCCTGGTATACAATGAAAGACAAACTTATGCTAGGGGGACCTGGAGAAGTCCCTTGCCCTCCCTGATCCTCAGTTTCCACATTGGTAAATCAGAGGAATAAAGTGAACCTTCTCTGAGGTCGAGAGTTATTGATCTGAGAAGCTGGCCTCCAGTCTGACCATTTTCTATCCCCAATGGTGAAATGTGCTTTCTTTTCCCCTCTTTATCCGTTCCCAAGGTCGTGGCAAGGACATGGGATGCTTTTCACCAGGGCAGAGCTTAGCTGTCCCTGACAGTCTGGCCTCAAATTCTCCTTGGCAAGGCTGCGATGAGGTTAAGCAGCCTGCACCTTTTGTGCTGTGTCACCTCTTTCTCAGGCCACCGAGTGGTGCCTCCTTGCTGGATGGACTCAAGGCTGTAATCCTAAGTCAAGTTTTCGAGACCTCCGAGAGTTGAGCGCCTTCCTTCTTTTTTTCTTTATTTTTCTTTTCCTAGTCTTATTATTTTCTGATTTGTTTTTATAACTTTGAGCCCCAAGCTTGCTCCCCTGAGTTTTTTCTGGAATTTCCCAACCCTTAGAAACTTGACTACACTATTTTGAAAAGACTTAGAATGAGAACACCCAATTTTGCTTCCAAGCTGGGCTACTAACTAGCCTCTCCCATGGATACTTAACTTCACTAAGCCTTAATGTCTTTATCTGTAAAATGGGAAGGATGATTCTTTCCTCCCTAGGTTATTGTGAGGATTAACTAAAGCAATGAGGGCGAGAGGTAGCTTCGTGAACTGTAATGTGCCTTGCAAATACTGGTTATTACCGTTATTCACCAGTCCTGACCATGGGCTGGGGTGTTTGCTAATATCTCTTACATGAGTGGATTAGTTTCAGGAGGAACTCCTCATTGAGGCCCTCCCTGACCACCTTTTAGAGATTTTAACATTATGGTTAACCTCAGCCGCTGGACACAGCACTAGGAGATGTGCTTTACGTCACGGTCTCTGTGATGAGTCCCCCAACAGTTGTGCAGTGCACAGCCTGTGCAGCTGTATGTGGTGACCCTGGACCTGGCCCCTTCCCAAAAGCGATATGTTTCTCATTTTCCTATTGTTAAATACTGTAAACCTCCAACTTGAGAAGTTCCCTCATTTGACTCACTTTTTATTCCCACAGTACTTTTTATTTTCCACTTTCTAACATGACATATAATTTACTTATTTATTATGTTTATTGTTTGTCTGTTTTTCCCCGACTGTAGTGTGAGCTCCTTGAGGGCAGGAATCTCTGTTTTGTTCACTGACATATCCCAAGCTGCCAGAACAGTGCTTGGCGTATAGTAAGCACTCAATAAATAAATAGCTGCTGAATGAACATCCCTGTCGCAATATATCTCCTGTCGCTGCCTGAAGCAATGACAGTGGTCTTGGGTTTATTCCCTTCTGAGCTGACACTCAGCCCATCCCCTAGCATGTTGTTGGTCAGGAGGGGGCTCTCCCAGTGCTCCCAACAGGTAGGTACCTGCCCACCCTGTGCCCCTGAGCCTCAGGGGTCTGAAGCCAGGGCAGGCTAAGGACCATGCTTCTCTCCTAAGGGTGAATAGAGCTGGAGGAGGGCTCAGCAGATACTTCAGAGTGCCAGGAGTTTGGTGCGGGGCTGCAGCAGCTATGAAGGGGTCTCCTCCCAGCTTCTTCTGTTTCTTGGGCCTTAGAAGAGTGCCATGGAGCCCCTCCCTAGGGCTGTGGATTTGGACGAGGAAGGCTCAGAGGGGAGTAGTCACAGGGAAATGCTCACTTGCGGGCCTCCAGCCAGAGCAAACAGAAAGGGTTTTATTGTCCCAAGTCTGAAGTCACAGAAGCCCTGCTGCTACTTTTTGAGAGAGTAGAAGAGACCTGTGTCTCAGCTGAGAACTTCTTTCACTGCCTGCCCCCTCTCCCTGCTGCTTGCAGAGGGTTCCGAAGTGTAGATGGGACACATAAAGGTTCGTGCTAGGTCCCTAGCACTCAGTCCCTGCTAAGTGCACCCATCCCTGCCCAGGAGAGACCACTTGGAATGACTGGGTGGGTCTGAGCACTCCATTCCCACCAGGAGAAGGAGACAGGCCGTTCCATGTTGGAACTTTCTGTCACTGGTCACATCACCAGGAGATGTCTGTCACTTTGTCCTCTCTATGACAGGCACTCCAGGGATCACGCAGTGTGCAGCCTGTGCAGCTGTGTGTTCTGACCCTGGACTTGGCTTCTTCCCAAAGGGAAGTGTCTACCATTTCCTCCACAAAGCACATTGCTTCAAGGCAGTCCTCTCCAGTTCCACTGGGCTGCTGAGGTTTCTCTAAAAGGAAGGTGAACCTCTGGGGCCTTGTAGAGTGTTAATGGTACCTCCCCACCCTACATAAATACCTGAGAGCCATGGAGCTCAGGGCCTGGGCAGGGCCGTAGCTGGCCTGAGGGTACCTGTGTAAAGTGATGGAGAAATGTACAAGACTCTTCCTCTTCTAATTCTCCTTCTTCATCATCTCCATCCCAAGAATTTGTTGTTCCCTGCTATGTTTCATACACTGCACTAGACACTCTGACCTCCTCTCTCCTCTCCTTGTCACACACCAAAGTCACCAGCTCAGTGACACGCAGAAGGTGGATATCGCACAAGTGTCTTTTGGCCAATTGTGTTAAGTCCAAGTAGCAGCGTATAAATAGAGTGGGGTGCAAAGCTGCACCTGCCACTGGGACGAGGGCAGGCACCCAGGAGCAGAGAGGCGGGGAGGCTCCCAGTGCCCACCACAGCCCTGATCCTTGCCTCACCGAAATGGGGC
>NW_011888958.1:1429122-1439271 GCF_000151845.1 Pteropus vampyrus
AAAAAAAAAATAGTAACAACAAACATTTCAAGCTTGTGGCTGTACTCATAGCATTTAACTGACCTAAATCCTCTAGGATTTTTGTTTAAAAGGAAAGGGTTAGGGAGAGATGAAGCAAGAAAGGAATGGAAAGACAGTCTGTGCTCTTTTTCAGATGCCCCAGGGAAGGTCTGTCCCATCCGGTTGCTTTGTACAGAATTGTGGCTGCTCAGTAAATGCCACTCTCTGGATTGGGGTGTGTGTGTGTGTGTGTGTGTGTGTGTGTGTGTGTGTGTGTGTGTGTGTGTGTGTGTGTGAGAGAGAGAGAGAGAGAGACAGAGAGAGACAGAGACGGAGACAGAGATGAGACAGAGACAGGCAGACATGCCGCATGGGTGGAAAGCTGCTGAGAGAACACGCCTCAAAAATCATAATGGAGATTTTTCAGGCCCTGTGAATTTTCCTTTTGAGCTCAATGTTTTCAAATATATATTAGGCTTCATCTCTTGTTCACAATGTAGAGGAGGTTTCTGATTTATGGGTCCAGTAGTTTTTCCAGTTACGTGATGTTTACATCTGCCACCAGTTAACTAATTTGGCACTGTCAGAAAAGGCACTGTAAGTTTCCCAGGTGAAAATCACTTTACCACAGTAGAGTGGGACAGTTGGCCCTCTGTATCTGTGGGTTCCATATCCCTGGATTCAACCAACTGCAGAGCAAAAACATTCAGAAAAAAATGTTACGTTGTTGCTGACATGTACTATGTAGTTAGGCCTATGCATCTGTCCTGAACACACACACACATTTTTCTTGTCATCATTCCTAAATAATGCAGCATAACAACCATTTACATAGCATTTACATTATATTTGGTATTATAAGTAATCTAGATATGATTTAAACTAAATGGGAGAATATGGGTAGGTTATATGCAAGTACGATGCCATTTTATGTAAGGGCTTGGGCATCCATGGATTTTGGTCTGTCGGTTGCCTGGAGTCAGTTGGGGGGAAGACCAATTCCCCATGGATATAGAGGGAGGACTGTATTTTGATAACAGTAATAAAAAGAAGACTCTGAAATGTATACTTGTTTCCACTCGTGGAACTGAGTCCATGTCTCAGCATTCCTCCTCATCACCCCACAATCACCAGCTCAGCTGTGTGCACACGTATGTGCACACACACCCTCCACCTCTGATGAGGGGCTAGGGGGAAGGTTGAAGCCTTGTAGGATAATTTCCCAGAAAAAGATTAGAAAGGGAAATGGGTTAACTGTAAAGTCATCTAATGACCATGGTTGTAAGATTGGCTGCTTAGGACCCAGAGGGATGTGAGTGTCCATCTCTCTGTCTGTCTGCAGATGACATACTGAAGATTGCTAAATGATTTCCAATAACAAAATGTGGAAACACATACTTCCTTTGTTAGCCACATAGCTGTGGTTTTGTGTCCATGATTCATTGTGGAAGTGAGTAGCTGTAACAGGCATTTTGTGGGTTTTTTTTCTTTTTTCTCCTAAAAAAATATTTGTGAAAGGTCTAAAATTCAATGAAGTCCAGTGCTTTTTGAAAAGAAAAATCCCCATTCCTTGCAAAAGGAAGATTGCAAATCAAAACCTCTGGGGCTACAACATTTCTGCTTCCAGCCAGACACCTACACTGCATTTTCCTCCTGGAGCCTCAGTCCCTGACTACCACCTAACATGTCCACCCACATGTGCACCCAGCGGAGTGTGGAAGATTGCATCAGAAGCCTCTCAAGGGATTCTGGTTTTGCGAGGGAGTGGGGGTGTCCTCTTGAGACCCCAGCCAAGCCACACCCTTGGGAAACAAATTGATTCCATATTTCTTCCTTTTTTTGAGGTTCTGGGTCAAGGTCAGAGCCCCTAGAGCAGGCAGTAGTGTGTGAAGGAAGAATTGTGAAATTATTTATGTCTTATAGTTAGACAACTATGGATTTGAATCTCAGCTCTACCACTTAAAAACTATGCTGCCTAGAGCAAGTGGTTTAACCTCATGAGCCTCAGTTTCCTCATCTGTAAAGTGAGGATAACTATCACTACTTTATAGAATTGTCAAGAGGATTTATAAGTATATGTAAATACTTCTGGCACCTTTTAGGTGTTCTATGAATGGCATCCACTCTTATTGGTCTCTAGACTCTGGGGTTATCTGAGTATTTTGTTTCCATCAGAAAAGCAGCAGCGATAACTAGAAACTCTGGGAGTTTGTCCAGACCCCTTGATGGTGTTTCTGGTCCCGGTGAGGTTTCCTGTCATGGCCAAGGGAGAGCAGCAGGGTAGGGAATGTCATTCACCAATGACAGACATAGCTCAGGCCCAGAGACTCTGCCCCAGCACTTCTCTGCTGGTGGTGATCCTGGGCAGGCTAACAGCCTTTCCGTGCTTCAATTTTCTCTTCCATAAAATGGAGGACAATAGTTCCTACAGCAAAGAGTTGTTTGCACTCATCAAGTGAAGCATCAAATGTAAAGGGCCTAGAAAAATAAAAAACTAAATGCTTGTAGCGGATGCCTGGCACATGACGGGTTGGTAGGTTTGGGCTGCTACACGGCTGAGAGAAGGCTTGTCAGGTCGTGGTCTCGATTCTTGTAGAAATCTTTTGTTTATGGTCCTGGGGCAGAGTTTCAGCTCCTAGAAGAGCAGGCTGGCTGCAGGCTGCCAGGGCTTTGACCTGCACTTGAGAATGTATCCTTGACCCAGGCCCCCTGCTACCTTTGTCTACAATGGGCCTGTCCAGGCAGGACCAGGTGAGGGGTAAACTCATCTGAAGTCATAGGCCTGTGTTTGCTATCCGATAAGGCAGGCCTGCTCAGCTTTGTGTGTGTGTGTGCATGTGTGTGTTTTGAGGCAGGGCAAGGATAGTATTATGAAGTGGTCAGGGTTCTTGAAGACCCGCGAGCTGAGAACTCAAGGGTTTGGGAAACTGGCATCTCATGCCAGTTTGGTGGTGGAGAGATGCCCATTTACCAAGCTCTCCACGGCTTTGGGAAGTAGTCCTAGCTCTACCCGCTCAGCCTAAAGGTTTTTCCTCTCCTCCCTCCTCCTCTAATCTCCTGGAGCCCTTGCCAGGTGTCCACAGACCCTGACTTGTGTTTTCACTCCTTTTCAATGGCTTCACCTCTCCAACGACTTCTTTTTTGTGTGTGCTTTTTTGTAACTCATCCTGCGCCACTCATAGCAGCTTGCAGCCGGAGTTGGGGGGCAGCATGCTGAGCTTGAGATTCCAGTAGACCTGGGTTCGAATCCTGAGTTTTGCCATTCCTGAGACAGGTGAGCTAGGACCAGCTACTTACCTTCTGCACCCTGCCAACGTCTCATCGCTGCTACGGGGATAACGAGGCCTGCCTCCTAGGGCATGGGGTGGGGGGAACCTTTCCAAGGGATGTTCATTCTCTGCCTGGTGCTCAGTAAACAGAGCAGTTATTTGATCAAGGTCGTTGTGTGTGGAATGCTGTGGCTCCAGAGACTTCACTTCCTTACTCCTGCCGCCCACTCGGGGCCACAAACACCCTGAGAAGGCCTCTGGGAATGGTCCAGACGGGACAAGTGAGTGAGGGGAGCACTTTTAATCGGAGGATGTGGGCAATAGGGGCAGGCAGGGGAGATCCAGGGAGTTTTCACATAATCATCATCCTAAGAGACCATTTTTGCCCTTATTACTTCCTGGTAAAAACACCTTCCTTCAAGGCTTCCCTTTTAAACCCAAGATCCACAGGATAAGGGCTGGACTCTTGGTGCTACAGCTTAGTCCCAAAGCATAGTTCTCAAACTGCCATATAGTGCAGAGGTTTAAAGTACAGGCTGGAACCAGAATATCTGCAGGCTGTGTTTGATTCCCGATTCTGTTAGTCATTGGCTGTGTGACCTTAGGCAAGTTGCCTAGCTTCTCTGTGCCTCATCAGTAAAATAGAGATATGTAATAAGAATACCTACCTCCTAATCTTAATAATGATTAAATTAGTCATTGTATATAAAGTGCTTAGAATAGTGCCCGCCCGACACATAATAAGCACTATGTAGCTATTTGCTGCTATTTACTGTCCCCCTTGGCCCCTCCCACTTTTCCTTTAACCAGACAGGCCTTCTTCTCTTTGAACAGCGCCACCAGCACATTCCTGAATCGGTCCCTTCAAGCGAAGCTTATGGTTCTCTTTACCTTGGGTAGACTCTGCTCTCCCACCTCTTCCTCGAATACAACCTCTAGAAAACTTTCCCAGGCATCCTGCCGTGAGATCAGGCACTTGCTGCTTTTCCGCTCTTGGACCATTATGAAACATCGTGCTCAGGGTCTTCTGCTGGGGCTGCTGTGCATGGGTGTATGTGTTGGGCTCTGCACCAAGGTGCTGGTCAGGGGATGAATGGGGCTAAAAGCTAGCCTGCATTCTGCTCACCCAGCCCTGGCACCATGTAATGCCAGCCTGGAAGAAGTCAGGCAGCTTCTGTAAACTGGCAGCCCAGAGGGGGCCTCTTTCCTAGTTCACACAAAAGGACCAGGTGTGCTAGGCCTCCCCTGCCCCTGACTCCCCGTCTGGATTGTAATTTCCCGGTAGGCTAGACATCTTTCCCACAGTGCCCATGTGGGACCATGCACCTTATAAGGTGCTCTAAGTGCACCTTGCAAGTACTTGCATGATGAATTCAGGCCATCCAGGGCTCCTCCTCCAGCCCAGCTGACAGGTGTTCCTGGGGGAACTTGGAGACAAAGGCTTCAGACCACCCGCTGGCCCCCCTGGCTGTGGAGGAGGCCCAGCCAGGGATGGGGAGATGGTTCCAGGGAGATGAGGGATCTGGGAGAAGCCACAGAGAAGTTCAAAGGTCAAGAGATAAATATTTTGGGGACAGCGGCTGTGTTCCCAGTGCTGTGATGACTCTACGGAGAATACAAGGAGGGTAAGACCCAATCCCTTCCCTTCCTCTCTGGGAGTTCTGTGTCCCTGGTCAAGCTACAGCCCTTTGAGTGGTCTCCTGGGCCCAGAAGGAGGCAGAGGTGCTCTTGGAGGGGCCCTTTCTCCTGGTGAGAGGGAGAGGGTGATTGCCCCAGCTGTCTGACACATGTGCAGGCTAGGTAGAAAATGAGGGGCGGTTCCTAGGGCCCTCAGAAGCCCCTCGGGGTGACTGCTCCTCCCACCTCTGCTCCCTGAGGTGCCCCAGGCTTCATCCCAAGGCCTGGGCAGCCTCTCTAGCTTTCCTGTGCTGCTCCCTTAACACCCAAAGGGAAAAAAGACAATGTAGTTTCAAGGGGCAAGGACTTGGCAGCCTGGCAGCCTACAAGGCAGGCTGCTCAGGGGAAAAGTGTTCACAGTTGATGGAAGCACGAGGAATCTGGAGGGTGGAGAGCAATGAGGCTCAGAGGGGCCTCTGGACCCTTGGGAGACTGAGGCAGCACCTACTTTCAGGGCTGCTGTACAGGGCTGCTGTACTGAGGGACAGGCCTCAGTGCCCCCCAGACATGCAGGGCTCTGTCCACCTTATTTACCTACAAGGAAACAGGGGTGCTGTGTTCCCTCCTGAGTAGGAGAGACTCTCCCAGGGTTCTTCTCCCTCTACACCCCAACCCTGCTGGGGGCATCCCCTGGGGTCTCTGTGCAGGAGCTCCAAATCTCTCAGACCAGGGCGTGGCAGAAGAAGGAGCTGAACTTCAGAGCAGGGGGAATTGACTCATAGGCAGCCGGACAGGGCGGGGTGGGGGCCTTGGGTTGACCAATGAGGCCATGGGGTTTGGACAACTGGGCACAGAAGGATCAGCAGCAGGAGAGCTCTTGTGACGCTTCAGGAAGACTGGCTCTGGGCCCTTTCAGGGAGGCACCAAGGAGTGAGGGCGCTGGTGTTGAGGATGCTACATCAGTGTGTGAGGCAGCAGGCAGGGCTGGGTCCTCCAGGCACTGCACACCGAGCAACCACCCCACTGGTCTCTCAGAAGTTATGGACAGGGACCCTGCTCTCAGCAGGACTGCTTGTGGCTTCGTGTCTGGCATACGGGGACTGGGAATTCCCTTCTGTCTTGCGCTCTCTCCCCCTCCCCCTCCTACCTTCCCAGCCGCCCCTTGTCAGCTGCCTTCACAGCCTCTTCCTCTGTCTGTCTCTCAAGTGTTGGTGCTCCCCCAACCTCCTCCTCTACTTTTCCTTATTCTCTCTCTAATACTATATTTCCCAGTGTTTAAGTGTCAGAGCACCTGGAAGTCATAAGAAATACCATAAACTATTAATGTAATTAATTCCATGATTAGAGCTGGGGACAGTTTTATTAGCAGAAACTATGACGATCGTCTGTGTGTGCAGAATAAAAACCCAGCCATAGGCACACGCACGTATCCATGAGAAGAACAAGCCGTCAAGTGAAGTGCAATGGCCTGTTGCCACGTTTTTCCGTTAATATTCATTTAGGGCTTGTTCATTTGTTTTATCGTGTGCTAGCAGACAAGTGGTAGCAAGCGCCAAAGGTTGGAGACGAATTGATGGGCGCATAAGTCATAACTGAGACCAGTCTGTTCATTAACACATTTCCCCCCAACTTTGGGAAGTGTCAGTGGGGTTAACACCTCAGTCCAGTAGTGAAAGGAACTCTGAAGTGTGGTTTGTTCTGCACACTCTCCCTGAGTCACATCCTCCCTCCTTAACTCTGTAACCACTGCCTTTACACTTGACTCCCCTACCTCATCTTCGACTGCAGCTCCAGTCTCTCCCCTGAATGCTGCCTCCTGGACGTTTCCATCTGGAGACCCATCCCAAGGACCTCAACACTTTTCATGTCCAAAACTAAGCCACTTCTTGACTCTCTTGCGGTGGGATCTTGGCTCCTGGAACCCCCTCTGGCCCTTTTGTCTAAGTCACAGCTGAGAACTCTCTCTATGTCTTTGAATCCATGCCTCCTTCTTTGTCCCATCCATGATCCCTGTAGCCTAGACCATAGCCCAAACCTTCCAGCTGGTCTCCAGCACTCCCCCATCTGGTCCATCCACTAGTAATCCACTTGGGTAATCTTTCACCAGAGTAATAATCATTTTAAAAGGCCCATCTATCATGTCCTAGATCTGCTTAAAGACTGTGAGCATCTCAAGGCTAATATGTGGCTCCCCCTGTGCCTCCACACCTTTGCTGAGGTGCTGGTCCCTTTGCTCAGCCTCCATTTGAACAGAGAGGATCTTTGCCATTCGTGGACCTCAGTGCCCGGCATGTGGCAGGCACTCAGCAAGTGCTTCTTGAATGAGTAAAAGATGGTGAGCTGCTCCAAAATCTTCAGGGACTCCTTCTTACCCATTCAGTACAGCCTAGACACTTCCCTGGTATTTCAGGCCCTTCACCATATGGACCAGAACTGTTTTTCTTACCCCTCAAAGCCTCAGTGTCTTCATCTGTAAAATAACGATAAAGAAATAAACACCTGAGTGGTTTTAGGATGAAGCCTGGTTTTGTAACCTTGCCTCTGCACCTGGGAGTTCTACAACCTTTGGCAAGGCATACAACCTCCCTACCCTCTGCTTTATTGACTATCAAATGGGGATAATAAGTAACTCTTAGGGTCATGGAGAAGCCCACGTGAGATAATGCATGCGACCTGCATTATTGGCACAGAACCTGGCACAGAGTCAACATTCACTTCTTTGTAGTTCTAGGTTGGTTATTCCCCATCTATCCACTTCCCACTGTTATTAATTCCCAGGGTACCCTTCCAAGGTTGCTTTATGAATATGCAAATAAATGCAACAGGTGTCCTTATTTTCTCTATTTTTACACAAAAGTTTACATGTCCCACATTAGGAGTCAGCAAACTTTTTTTGTAAAAGGCCAGATAGTAAATATTTTAGGCTTTGAACGACATGATTTCTGTAGCTACTCACCTTTGTCATAGAGGAAAAGCAGTCATAAACAATGAGTGTGGCTGTGTTCCAATTAACTTTATAAAAATTAAATTTGATTTTCATATCACTTTCTCATGTCGTGAAACTTTATTCTTCTTTAGGTTTTTTTCTACTACTTAAAAATGTAAAAAGCCATTGTTAGGTTACAGTCTGTACAAACATAGTCGGCTGGATTTGGTCTTTTTTTTTATTTTTCAATATATCTTGGAGAGCTTTTACCATGGATATGAAGGAGCTGCTTCTTTCTGTTTTGAGGACATATGACTTCATCCTGTAGATGTATCCTAGTTTGTTTGACCAAACCACTGCTGAAGGACTCTTAAGTTGTTTCTATTCTTTACAAAATATTTTGCTATTACAAAATAGTGCTGTTAAGAATAATCGTGTCCATCCATCATTTTTTTTTTGACATTTACAAGTGTTTTAGGTCAGATTCCCCTAGAGATGGAGTTGGAAAATGGATTTGGGTGTGTGTGATTTATTCAGGGAGTGCTAAGTGAGTGACGGAAGCAGAAAGGAAAGGTGGAGACAGCCAAGCAAGGATTGTTCCCTGGGAAATCATCCAAGGCCTGAGTGAGGGTGGAGCTTGCAGAGTTGTCCTACCTTGAGGCAAGGGAGTAGAGCTTTTGAACTTCTGGTTCAGGTAGTCATTGGCTTAGTTGTCAAGGTGGTGGGAGAAGCTTGTCAAGTGGTTACCGACAGCCAAGTGTAGGACTCAGAAGAAGCCAGTGGAGGGAGCACCAGCTGCAGAGGGGACCTGAGCTTGTCTGCAGCAGCACCCACCACAGAAAGTTTACCTGCAGCATAGTCTCGAACTAGAGGGGCAAAGCGTAAGATGCAGTGTGGTGTGGCTAGACTGCCAAATTGCCGTCCATAAGGGCTGTATCAATTTACATTTCTACCAGCAACATCTGAGAGTGCCTACTTCAGCACAGTCTTGCCAAATTAGTCTATTATTAAACTTTTGGATTTTTGCTAATCTGATGGATTAAAAAATGCTACATCACAGTATTTTTCATTTGCACATCTTTTCGAATAGAAAGATTGAGCATATTTTCATGTGTTTAAAAACATTCGTGCCGTTGTGGGGTTTTTTTTCTGTCAACTATTCATATTCCTTTGTTGATTTTCCCTTTAGGGCTATTGGTCTGGTTTGGTTTGTTTTGTTGTTTGTTTCTAAGAGTTCTTTATATATTATGGAAATTGGTCGTTTGTCTGTGATTTGAGTTGCACATATTTTTCCAATTTTGTCATTTGTTTTTTTACTTTATTTTAGGTAGTTTTGGCCAAGCAGAGGTTTTTGATCATAGGATTGATTGGACAAGTAAATAATATATGATGTAAAACACCTAGCGTGAGGTCTGCTGCTTGGTGGGCATCGATGGATGTTACCTTCCTTCCTTGCACACACTCCCCCATTCCGTGCTTTATCCAACTATGCTCATTCTTGTTCCTTAAATATGGTCCAGATTTCCTACCTCCGTGCATTCTCTTATGTTATTTTTCTTATCTGAATGTCTTCCTTCTCACTTTAGACTGTAAAAATCCTACCCATCTCTTAATTGGATAGCTCAAATGTCATAGTCTTACTTATATCTGGATTCCTATACCTCCGTTGGCCACCATAGTCTACCTTGGATCCTGGTTATTTACACATATTTACCATGCTTTTCCTAAGCCTCAGTTTCCTTATCTATACCATGGAGTCGCTAGAGATTTATTTTTATTACAAAATGATGCATGTTTACCATAAAAAATTTTTACTGAAAAAATTTCACAAATGTAGAAACATGTAAAGTTTAAAACAGTAGTTACACATACACAGACACTCTCGTTCCCCACAGGTTCCCCACAGGCAGTCACAGTTTACAGCTTGTTCAGACCTTTCCTATCTATGCCTATATAAATATCTACGGCGGGGAGAGGGAGAAGTTTTTCTTTAAACACAAAACTGGAAGCGTACTATCCATATTATTCTGCAACTTGCTTTTTGTTATTTGGTACAATAACATGAATAAGATGATGCATTTAAAGCACCTGGCTCAGTGCTCAATAAATTGTAGCTATAACTGTTCTATATACCTTGTAGTGCTTTTTAATTTTTTTTTTTCAATTTTTCAATTACAGTTGATATAAAATGTTATATTAGTTTCAGGTGTACGACATAGTGATTAGACATCTGTATAACTTATGAAGTGATCACCCCAATAAGTCTAATACCCATCTGACACCATACATAGTTATTATAATATTATTGACTATATTCTCTATGCTGTACTTTACATC
>NW_011888958.1:1440294-1460250 GCF_000151845.1 Pteropus vampyrus
TCAAATGAAACAGTATATGGAAACCCATTTATAAATGAGATAGAGTGGAGCCGCCAGGCTGGGGTGAACGTGGGTGGGGTAGAGGGCATGGAACCTCTGACCCTTTCGTCTTCTCATCACTGTTTGAAAACCTCGCTGTGTTGGGCAGGGTTTGGGCACATTCTATTTAGCAGAGTGGCATCATTATGGGATATACTGTCCAGGCAGTTTTCCCTTGGGCCTGAAGATGAAAAGCCAGCTGGGATGAAAAGTTTTTCTTCCAAACTGGGTTGAAAGAGCCTGTGAGTCCTCAGGTAGGTGCAGATCTTGGTAGATCGCATGGCCCAGTGGCTCCTCCATGGCTCAATGCTGCTCTGTGATGGAGTTTTCATTGGTCCATGAAGAAGAGAAGAAAATAAAGTCAATGTGGTGAGATTTGCATAAAGTTAAGCTTAATCAGATGTTTCTTTTTGGTACTGATGTCTTTTCTTTCATGAAATGATGGTGGTAATAACTAGAAGTGTGTGTGTGAGTGTATGTGTGTGTGTCTCACCTAAATAACAAGTTGGCAACTTTATGTTGGTCCCCTAAATTATTTCAAAATTTTATTGATTCATGAAATCTCGAAGTCTAGAGATGGCTGTTCTGGTCCATTGTGGCAGTTTTGCCAGGACTTTCCTGGAGTGATCCTAGAGTGACAGAAAGTCCTATTCTTGTGCCAGGTGAGTCTGAGAGCTGCTCTCACTTGATGACATTGAAGCAGCTCTTGCAGGGCTGAAAGTGGACAGAGCCTCTCCCAGGGGCTGTGGTCCAAGAAAGTCTCCTTCACAGTGAGGTTCTTGCTTGCCTTTGTTGCCACCACTCTCTTGTCCTTAAGAGGGGGCATGGCTTCTTGGGACCACTGAGCCAAACATGGTGCCAGACTTTTCTCTCGAGGTTCCACAACCTAACTGAGACTAGGATGGGATATGCAACTAGAACTTTACTAAAGTCTTATGATTCACTTAAGAGGAATGAGCGCAAAGATAACACAAGGCCATATGCCTGTGCTTATGAGCCCCACAGCTCCCAATCTCCACCCAGTCCTAGCTGTCTTCTAAGTGGTGATGGCAGAAGAACCATCTGAAGTCCCCCAGGGGACCCACAGCCCTCAGGACATGGAGACTCTTCTTGCCCATCTCCAAGGACAGGCTGGGGTTTATGAAGGGAGGTGACAGTTTCCTTATAGGCATGCTTTCAGTATAAGAGGTAGAACCTGTCAAAGAATGAGGGGCTTCCTCCTTTGCTCTATTGTCTCTCAGAAGCCATGACTTTTTGATTTCTGTCATTTAACCCCAAATCCCCATCACAGCAGTTGATGACAATAGATTGGGCTCAGAGGTTCTGATTGTTAAAAATGTGTTGACACCAGATTAGACACTTGGCTCTTTACAATAAGGATGCTTGGAAAGCATAAAAGTTTGTTTTTTGGAGTCTTTTATTCCCTTTAGAAGAAGGATTTTTTTGTGGCTTGGGGAGAGAAATTGTCTGAACTGTATCTAGTACTTTTTTTTTCTTTGTTCATGTGATTTTAAAAGTCTGGCATAGTTTTCAACTTGTAACCATTTACTTATATTTGCAAAATAATCATATGGTATCCCTAGCCCTTTTAGTCCTCATAATAACCCATTGAGGTAGGTGTCCCTATTCCGCTTTTACTGATGAGGAATCTGAGGCTCAGGGGAACTAAGTGACTTGCTCAACCCAAACTCCTAGTAAGAGGCAGAACTGACATTTGCCTGGCCCAAATCTTGTCCTCTCTTCTCTGAACAGCTAGGTCCTATCTATAGCTAGGGAATACATAAGTTCTTCTGTTTTCTTCTCTGTCACGTTAAACACTGGCTCTTAAGGGATTTGAACTCAGGAATCTTGGGGCCAATAGCATTGAGTTCTAGTTAGAGAAAAAGGTGATGACAGCAATAACAACAATGACAACAAACCACCAAGAAAGAACCCTCTGAATTTCCATCTTGACCAGATTGGAGAACTCTTTGTGAGGGTCAAGTTCAAAAAAGTGCCAGGTGGTCTGGGCAGAACATAAGTTACTCCCTTCACCTCTCTAGGGTACTTTGTGGTGTTGACACTAAGCTGATCCATGGCATCAGCCTTGCAACACCAGGAGGAGACTCCCACTGACCCACCAGCTTGCCCGCCTCATTTTCAAGCACTCTCTTGGAAGCTGTCAAAAGGACTGTGTTTTCTGGGGCTGCTGGTTGTGCTGACCTTCTCCTGGGAACAAGGAGCAGTTACCTGACGTTTAGGCTCCCAATTCTGCAGTACCACTCCCAGAGCTTCTAGGGTGGCTAACAGGATCTCTTTCCCACTTTAGCCCTGAAGCTTGGGGAGCAGGGTGAGGCATGGTTGGGACCTACTGGGATGAGTATTTGCTGCTGGTGGCACTGTCGGGAAGAGGAGCACCGAAGCTCACGGGAGCCAAATCCTGGCCAGTGGGGCTGGGGAGGAGCACAGGGCGCTAGGCTCTCATCTCTCCTGGTTTGGACTCTGTCAGGAAAGGAACTGGAGTAGAGATGGCGGAGGGAGAGAATCCCAGGACCTTATCTCACTTAAGCAAGGAATCCAGGCTAGGGGTGGGGCTGACTAGGGGAAGGAGAACACTCCAGGCCTGAGTGGATGCTTCTAGGCTGAACATCCATCATGGTCTGAGCTGGGTTCTTGGGGAGCACAGGAATCAGGCTGCCCCGGTTTGGAATTCCAGGCCCTGATTTACCTGTTGTATACCAAAGAGCAAGTGATTACTCTCTCCACTTTAGTGTCTACGGTGTATGCAAACCCACCACAGTCCAGACACTGTCATGAATACAGTGGTTCATATACACTGTGACAGTGACAGCATTTACAACGGAGGCTACCTTATAGAATGACCTACCTAATAATGAACATGTGAAGAACTCATTCAAATTTATGAGACAAATAACTCAAGTAGTTAAGATATCAAAGGATGTGAGTAGAAAAACTTTGCAAGTGCTAAATAGATGTATGAAAAAACTTTCAACCTCAGAAGTAATGAAAAAGGGAGATAAATACAACACTGAAGTATTATTTTATGCTTATTCAATTAACAAAGTATAAGAATATTAATAATATGCTATGCTGGTGAGATCGTACTCTAAGTAGCACATTTATACATTTCGATGCAACTCTTTTGGAAAGCGACACACCAGTGTGTACTTACAGCCATAAATGTTTGTAACCTTTGATATTGTCATTCTAGTCCACCGAATTAATCCTAAAATAATAATCCTTTCAAAATGTTTATTATTCGAATTTTTTTGAAATATACAGAATAAAATAGAATGGTATAATGAAACCTCCACTACTAAAGGAGTATTTTAACACAAGAAAAAAGCCACATGAGTGAAATATCCAGTCAAAAATGAAAAACAATTTAAATTTGTAACAGAATGTCTGAATAAATCATGATTTTTCTTCATGTAGACTATTATTATATAGCAATTAATATGATAAATATAAAAATTATGGAATCGTATAAAGTATGATCTAATGCTAAGTGAAAAATCAGAATTCTGAATTGTATCTACGGATGATGACAATATATAAGAACGTATACCGGAGCAAAGGTTGAAAGGAAGTATGCAAAAGTATTTGCTCTGCTAGGGTGGGGGATGATGGATTCATTTTTTTCTCCTTGAATATTGTTGTTATATTATTTTTATAATAAAATTAATGAACGGGATATTCTAGGCTTCGGCCCAAGTCAGTCTGTGAATGGGGATTTGTTGGGCACCTATTCCACAGGCAATTTGTGTGAAGGGTTGCATTAAGAAATGGCAGGGGCTAAGCATAGGCCACAGTTTGAGGGCACGGGTTGCTTCATAAGAGTCTCAAAGACTCAGAATGTCAGAGCTACATGGGACCAATCTAACATCCTCATTTTGCAGTCAAAGGTCCTGAGGCCCAAAGAGGCTGAGCAACTTGCCCAGAATACCCAGCCAAAGCCTGATGATTCCACGTAGGGGTAGTCACTCCTATTGGAGTAGCTGCCTGGCCTTAGCTCAGTCTCCTGCCTCAGGATGCCTCCACTTTCCCAGAGTTGGCAAGAAGGCAGCCAAACAGAAAGCACTCTTCTTCAGTGCAGGCAGGGGATGAGCACCCTGGATAGGGAGGGCACAGAGATGCTGCTCCCCGATGAAAACCTCTGTGCCATGGTTGTCTCCACAGGACCCTGAGTGAACTCAGCCAGACCCACGTCTCCCAGCAGCGCGTCGGGCCGTCCCGGACCGTCCGACTATACCCGGCCACCTCAGCCAGTGGCCAGCTGACTTCCAATGCCCTGCCCGCGGGCCCAGGCCTTGAGCAGAGGGATGGCGCCCAGCAGGCAGCATATCTGGACCACTTGTCATCCCCTTGGGGTAAGGACACCCTGTGTTGGGATCCTAGAAGAACAAGGCATCTGAATCTCTGACCTTCTGGCCATCTTGCTTCTTCCCTCCATTCTCACTGGGGAGCTGAGTTGTCACCTGTCCCTCATCCTTTCAGCCAATCAACAAACAGCTGTCAAGCACCTGCTTTGTGCCATCTTCCAGGAGTCCCAAACCAGCTGATCAGGACTTTGAGACCCTTAGACCTCGATTGCTCCATTTCTGCCCCGTCTGTCACCCATCCTGCCTTCGCTTCCCTCATATCCAGCTATGAACCTCACCTCCCTGGCCCTGGTCCTTCCACTTCACCCTTTCTGCAAACCCCACCCTTCCTGGACCAACCCAACCAGCTGCTTCCTTAGCAGCTATGGCTAGGCCTCTGCCTCTGGAAGAGAGAACCCAGCATCCCTGTGAATTCACACCTCTGCATTCCTGATTGTTGCTGACAGTCTTTCCATGTGTGCCTGGACACTCTGTCTCATTCCTCTGAGCAGGTACTCCAAGCTGCTCCCCATCAGCTTTGGACGAGACTGCCACTGCCAAAAGCTCCTCACCTTCCTGCCCGTCTGCCTGCCCAGGACTCACACTGCTCCCTCACTTCAACCCGTGCCCAGCTGACTTCCTTTCTTTTTTTTTTTTTCCCATTTTTAAAATTAAGATGAAATTCTCATAACATAAAATGACATTTTAAAGTGTACACATCAGAGGTTCTCAGTACATTCACTGTCTAGGCAACTGCCACTATTGTGCAACTGCAGAACGTTGTCATCGCTCCAGAAAGAAATCCCACAGCCATTAAGCAGTCACTCCCCACTCCCCCCGGCCCCGGCCCCTGGTCCCACTGATCTACTGCCCGTCTCTGTAGATTTGCATATTCCGGACATTTCATAGAAAGGGGATCATACAATATGTGGCCTTTCCTGTCTGGCTCTTTCACTTGGTATAACGTGTTCGAGGTTCATCCACGTCGTAGCGTGTGTCAGTACTTCATTTCTTTTTATTGTTAACGAACTTCTTTCTTGTCATCTTGAAAAGGAGGTGTCTCTCTTCTTGTCTAAGGCACACGCTACCTTTCTTGACTCCTCTGGAACACTAGGCCATCACTTGTCCTCCCCTCACCCCTTCGGTCCTCCCCCTTCAAACCGTCTCCCTCAGCCCTTTCCTGGCGCATGTACACTTGCTTACAGCTCTCCATTCTCTCTCTCCCCTCCCGTCACAGTCAAGCTTCTCGAACATGTGGTCCTCGAAGACTTTCCACACTTCCCTCCCCAACCCCTCTGCTTTCCGGCTTCCGTCCCTGGGCTCCCCACACTAGATGAACACCCCTCCTTTGAATTTCCACTGCCATCATCCTTTTAAGTGAAGTGACCTCAGTTCATACCACTGCAGTGACCTCCACACTGGTCATCCTGCCTCCCCATCCACCTGCACACCCAGCTGGGAGGGCATTCATCCCTCCATGCTTCCTCTTGGATCTCTTACTAGAATTTTTCAGTGACTTCTCACTACCAGCCAAAGTGCCTGGTCCTCGTTCTGGCAATGAGCCCACCCCCACCCCCCCCTGCCCCGCCCAACCTGACTCTAATCTTTCTTTCAGGCTTTATCTTCCTCCACTTCTCTTAGAAAGCTCTTTGCTCCAGCAGGTCTGAGCTACATTCTTTTCTCTGCCTTTTGGTTCAAAGCCCAGCTGTACCACTTGCAACCCAACCTTCTCTGAGCCTGTTTCCTTACCTGTAAAATTGAAATGCTAGGTTGGATATAGGAACATTGCCAGCAGTCAACCATGCTAACCTACAAAAATAGCAACTTCTAATGGTTCAACCTAAAATAATACTCATTCCAGAGGGTTGAGAGTTAATGTGCATAAAAAACGTGAGCTTCGTTGGCTGCACACTGACGTCCCTCAATAAGTGCTGGGCTGTGAGCGCCTCAAAGGTGTCCCCCTGCCCCCACTGTGGGACCGTACATTCAGCGAGTACTTAGCAAATGCCCTTGGGATGGATTCTCCCCTGGTCCCTTGGGCCTCTCTAACCATCTTCTGGAGGTCACAGCTGTGCCTCTCAGCCCTGCCCCCTGGACCCAAGCCCTCTCTCTACAGGGCTGAACCTCACGGAGAAAATCAAGAAGATCAAGATCGTCTTCACTCCTACCATCTGCAAGCAGACCTGTGCCCATGGGCACTGTGCCAACAGCTGTGAGCGTGGCGACACTACCACCCTGTACAGCCAGGGCGGTCATGGGCATGACCCCAAGTCTGGCTTCCGCATCTGTGAGTCCCTTCCCCTGTCAGAAGAGGGTTTGGCTGGCCGTGTCTCCCAAGCAATCGAGGGATGCAGGAAAGGCATGAAGTGCTCTTTAGAAAGGCAAGGGCCGGTTATTACCTACCCTTCTTCGCCCTTGAGCCTCCTGGAAAGTCCCTGCATTTCAGGGGATGCTGGGCTCCTCGAGCCATGCAGATTTAGAGTACTGCTCCCCCTGCTTCTCTGTTGTCACCTGCCGGTGACATGGTGGGTGATGCTGTATTCTTTAACTGCCAGTCACCTTGAGGTCTATGTTGTAGATTTCTGCCAGATCCCTTGCTTGAATGGAGGCCGCTGCATCGGCAGGGACGAGTGCTGGTGCCCCGCCAACTCCACCGGGAAGTTCTGTCATCTGCCCGCCCCAAAGCTGGAAAGGGAGCCTCCAGAGAGGGACTCCCACCACAGGGCCTCAGTGGAAGTCCCCTTGAGGCAGTCCACCTTCACTTTGCCTCTCTCCAACCAGCTGGGTGAGTGTGGGGCTGGGGATGCGGGGCAAAGGGCACACTGGATATGGGGTGGAGGGGTTCCTGGCATCTGGTGGAGGGGACAGGAAGCTGTCTCCAGGCCTTTCTTCAAGTCAAACCTCCCTCCCTCTCCGCTGCCCTCAGGGCTCAATTTTATTCCCTAAACATCATTGTCCTTCCATCCAAATTCATCAATATTTTTGCCCTCACCCCCTAGCGGGTGCTATGCCTGAGACAAAAGAGTATAAGTACAGGGTTTTCCTGCCTGCAAGAAGCCCACGGACCTGGACAACAGAGGGTGGGTGGACGGGAAAGAGAATAGCATCAATAAAACATTTCATTTCCCCTGCTTTTCATTATTAGGTGCCAAATAAAATGTGCCAAAAATATAGGCAGTCAGGGGGTGGAGAGCCCCGTAAGCCCAGGGTGTTGAGGGAAGGCTGTGTGGAAGAGGTGGACCTTGGGCAGGCCTTAAACAGTGGCAGCCTTTGGTTAAGCAGGAGGGAGTGGGAGGAGCTCCTCTGCAAAGGGCCTGGCGTGAGCCAAGGCATGGAGGCAGGACCGTGCAGGTTAGTTGGGCTGGAGCTCGGGCTGTGCAGGATGGTGGGGAAGGCAAAATCAGGAAGGTCGTTTAGAAGTTGATAATGAAGATCCTTCACTGGTAGGCAGGGAGTGAAGGAGTCTGCACTTCATCCTGTCCTCACTGGGGAATCGTGCTGGGGTGGGGCTCCGTTTTACCAACTCTGACCCCAGCCCCTGTGTCCAGTCTCTGTGAACCCCTCCTTGGTGAAGGTGCACATTCACCACCCGCCCGAGGCTTCCGTGCAGGTCCATCAGGTGGCACGGGTGCGGGGCGAGGCTGAGGAGGCGGCGGAGGAGAACAGTGTGGAGACCAGACCCTTGCCCCAGCTCCCCGCCAGCCCTGGCCACAGCTACTGGGACAGCAACAGCATCCCTTCTCGACCTGGAGAGGCCCCTCGGCCACTGCCCCCAGCAGCTCCCAGGCCTCGGGGACTGCTGGGACGGTGTTACCTGAGCTCTGTGAATGGCCAGGTGAGAACGAAGCTCCAGCCTCAGCCCCGAAGGCTTCCAGAACAGTGATTGCCCCCCGCTCTGCCCCTTCTTCTCTCTCTCCTCTTTGTTCTTATGGAATATGAGTGTTTGTAGAGTCTCCCACTCCTCAGATGGGAAAACTCAGGTCATAAAATTGCCTGAGTGCAGGGAGGCTGGGCCTCCTACCTGGGCCCCCTGAGATACCTGTCAGTGCCAGGCATGCAGAAGAGGACCTAAGAGAGTCTCCCTTTAGAGGGGCACCAGTTTCCCTGGGTCCCAGGAAATGCTAGGCTCTCCTAGACATAAGTCTAGGACCCCCTGGTACATGGACAGTGGGGCTATTAGATCTGGTGAGAAAGAATTTGGTATTCAGCTGAGACTGGGATCTTTGCGATGTGGAATTTGCAAATGCAGGTTAAACTCCAAAGTCTTGAGGGTGCACGATGAGAGACACTCCATCCCCCTCTGGAGGTATCATAGTTAGTGATGGAAAATCAGGTGAGCTGTTATGAGTCCAGGAACCTAAGAACAGCAGCTAAGCCAGACCCAAGATGGTCTTTCTTAGGCTTGTAGTTTGGTGTTTCCAGAAATCCCTCATGAGGTTAGGGAACTGGAGGAGGTGGGGGGTAGCCAAGGGACAGGGACTCTGAGTCCCCAGACCTCCCCTGACCTCTCAGCTTGTGGTGTCCCTAAGCCTGGACCCTGTCCACGGGGAAGGTTGGCACTGTGGGTGACCCTGAAATTTGACAGAAGAAAGCCCATCCTTTGGGACTCTGTGGGCCAGGACATGGCATTGTGCAGAGAAGATCTTGTCTTGCCTGGGATGTGTCCCCACCCCTTAAGTTTCGGGCTTGACAGAGTGGACTGCAGGTTTCTTTGCTTCCTTCCTGGACATCAGCTGACTCTCTCCTACTGTCCCTTAGGTGGGGGTACCCTCTGGCAAGCTGTGGGGAGGGGGGAGGAGAGCTCTTGTTTCAGCCTTTCCTGGGACATCTCTGTACACAGCAGGGGAGGTAAGAAGTGGTGACAGGTGTCCATGGCCTTTTTTCCAGTGTGCCAACCCCCTGCTAGAGCTGACTGCCCAAGAAGACTGCTGTGGCAGTGTGGGAGCCTTCTGGGGGGTGACCTTGTGTGCCCCATGCCCACCCAGACCAGGTGAGTGCTGGGTGCCAGGGTCCAGGGTTGCAGGCAAAGCTCTCTCAGTGCCTGGCCTCTGCTGCGTGCCCCCATCCATCTCCCTCCAGGGTCTCAGAGGTCAGGCAAGTAGAATTTGCTGGTAAACCAGGCAACCTTTCCAGATCTGCTTCGAGCATGCTACTGGCTAGTGGCCAAGGCTCCTGATGGCTCAGACCCTCCGCTGGGTGCAACCTGGCCTACTTGCTCCAGTTGATTGCCTAGGAGGGGTTCCTTCCTCTTGCCAGCTGTTCTTGCTCAGATTTTAGAGATCCCATCCTAGGACGGACCCTCTTCCACCCCTGGACTCCTCCCATATACCCCATGCCCAGGTACCAGGGGCCAGAGGTCTTGATTTGTTGGTTCAGTGTTCTCCTCATCCTCTCCTTTCTCCTCACCTCCTGCTTCCTGCCTCCTGTCTTTGAATCAGAATTAGATGTGTGTCTCATAACATCTTCAGCCTTGGGGCATGGGAAATCCATTTCCCTATCCTCTTTTGGATAATGAGAAAATCTAACATGTATTCATTCATTCATTCTTTCCTTTATTCACTCACTCACTCACTCACCCAGCAAATACCAGGTGCCTCGTGTGTGCCATGCACTGAGAATTTAGGAGTGAGCGAAATGCTGCTCCTGCAGGCTTTGACCTTGCAGTCAGGAGGCCGCGATGCGGAGCCTGTGCCTGAGTATGGTTTCTGCCTGCTCAGCCTGTCTTCCCCCTCCAGGCCTCGCTCTTGGGCCCCCGCCTGCCGTGTATTTCTTTTGCCTGTCAGCAGTAGACTCAGTGAGTCCACGTTGTGGGGGCCTGGACCAGAGCCCAAAGGTAGGAGAGACGGAGCTGTTCTTAACTTCACATTCGGCTGTAGAGCAGCGACCATATTTTCCAAACTAAAAATAAGTGTAGATGATTTCACGGGGTGATAGAATTTTTGGCAAAGCAGCAAAGGATAGTATTAACCTTCCGGGCTTGACCATCCGACACTTACCAAAGTACCAGTCCCAGCTCTGCCCATTAACCTCTCTCTGCTCCATCTCCGATCTGCAAAATGGAGACAATAATAGCACCAGTCTCATAGGGCTGCTGCGGAGAGTAGACGATGTGATGCATGTGCTTAGCGTTAGGTCCATAAATGGTAGATGTTAATATTATTAGAAAGTACCTCTCCAAAAAGAGAAAAGGGAATGGACCCGCTGCCCACCGGGAGGAGTGCCTCGAAGTGCTCAGCATCTCCCCCTGCAGGCCAGAGATGTTTTGCCACTTTTCTGTTTTCCTTGTTTTCCTTCCTCCTGGTCCTGCTGATCCTTGAGACTTCCATATTTCACATTCCATTCCGTCAACAGCTATTGACACTGATGAAGCAACTATTGAAAGTGCCCCTAGTTTGCAGGCCCTGGACAAACAGTGGAGAATGAGGTGGAAACAGTGCCTCTCCTCTCCGAGCACGGTGGGACTGGGGGATTGCCGTGGGGAAGGGGGATTGCGGACAGGCAGCGGGCATCAGGAAAAGAGGGCTCGTGCAGGGACTAGACGGTACCAAATGTGGTGGGAACAGACAGCAGAACCAGCTGGGGACACTGATAGATCCTATAGCACCTTCATGCGAATTAGAGAAAGATACCCCTTCTATTTGTTCAAAACAGTCTTTATAAATATAGAAATCTAGGTTGCAAATGATTCCTTTAGATGTGGTGCTTTTGTGCAGTGCACAACCTGCACGGCTATCCACTGTGGGGTAGGAAATCCTAGCTCGAACTGGTGGGTCAGGGAAAGCTTCTTGGAGGAGGTATCATCCAGGATGAGATCTGAAGAATTGTTAGGTTAGGCCAGTCAAAGAGATGGGGAAGAGCTTAACAAGCCAAAGAAATTGCATATGCAGGTGAGACCAAAAGAGTGAGCAACATTTCCCAAAGCAAGCACACCCCAAGCTGAGCCCTCTTCCCAAAGCAAGCACACCCCAGGCTGGGCCCTCTTCCCCACGGAGTGCAGCACATCTCAGCAAGCTAGGCACATTGGTGCAGACCCTGGAATGTCAAGCATTCCATCACACCAAAGAGCATGATAACAAAGACCAGGGCAACATAAACATTTAAAACACATTAAAGTGCAGCTGGACATTGTATAGAGAAAGGGCACAAGCTGGGAGCTTCATTTGTGTTGACAGGGTGCCAAACACCTAGCTCCACGCCCAAGCCTGGGCCCAGGCGGGGAATGTTTCTTTAAGTAGGCATGACAAGCAAGCTACTGTGCAAGAGTCAGAGGAAGGAAAAGAGGCCAGATCCTGCGGTGGGATTTGGGATGGTGGGCAAGACAGGCAGGACTTCTAGGTTCTAGAACATTTCAGCCCTGGGGCGTTTGCTCCACTGAGCCTCTATTTCTCCTCTAATAAAATAAAGCCTTGTCCCTCAGAAGAGGGCTTTGTTCTCTATCCCCAACGAGGTAGTCTAGCAGAATTGGGGATGAGAGAAGTAATACAGCCAGCAGCCGAGAAACAATGTGACTTCATGGTTTCCCCTAAGTCACCTTTGGCTTCTGAGGCTCCATGCCGACTGTCAAAGAAGGTCCCTGTAGATTGCTGCTATTTCTGACATGGAAAAGGACTTGTCTTGAAGTCTCAATTTACATGACACAAAATCCCTTTTCTTCCAGAAAAATTCCCTAGTGCCTTCTTTCTCAGGGAGATAGCTCAGTCAATCTAGGCTAGCCTTTCTTTTCTCTGTGTGACAGATGCAGCTGACCTTTCTGCTCCTTTGGGATTTATCAAAGGTCCCTGCTCAGAGTTTCTGAAGTCCCCCTGCCAGGGTCTGGAGAGCACCTGGCTCTCAAAACCACTTTGATTAAAGCCACATTTTTTGAGTTTTTGTCTGAGAAAGACAGACATCTGGGTTGACTGGAAAGTTGGCCACTGCCCCATCTGGCTAGGCACTGGTTGTGTCAACCCCAAAGCCCCTTTGCTGGGGCAGACAGGGCTGGCACACAGCTCGAGGCCCGCAGTGGTGAGCTCCAGCTGTTTGCTGCGAGATCGTCTTTCCATCTGCCTGGCATAGGATGAATTCATCTCAGAACCCAGGCCCCTCCCTGAATCTCCAGGGAGAGCTGACTCTTCAAAGAATTCTGCAGCTTTCCCTTTTAAAAACAATAGTAGTGGCCAGTTACTGAACTTTTATGCTACACTAGGCTTGTCACTCATCATTTAATTGTTACAACCACCTGCAAGCTAAGGCTTTTTATTCCCATTCGATAGATGAAGGAAATGAAGTTCTGAGAAGACTGTGGAACTTGTTCAAGGTCACACAGTTAGGACAAGTGGAGCGAGGGTTCAAATGCCACAGTGTGTCTGATTCTAAGCTAACTAGATCTCCCTAATTCTTCTGGGGAGGCCTGTGCTTGCTTGAAGACAGCAAAAATCAGGACCCTAGACTAGAATTTCACAGACAGGAGGGTGTGTTTTATGAGTTACGTGTGCATAAAGGACAACAGCCCTCAAGAAAATTGGAGTTGAATGGATAGGCAGGACACCTTCAGCCCAGACCTAAGAGTTAACGGAGATATGTTGAAAGAACTGTCCCAGGGAGAAGTGGCTAGGCTTGTTCCACGCAGTTCAGGAGGGCAAAGGCCAATGTATGGATGTTTCTGATAAGCAGAGCTCAACGTGAAACTGAGTGCAAGGAACAGTTATTAAAAACCGGAACACAGCAATATAATGGCTGTTCCCAGAAGTACCGAGCTCCTGCCACAAGGATCCAAATACCCAGCATCCAAATAGTTCTGACCTCCTCCTGGATATCCTTGTCTTTTTCGTTATTCCTCATTCACTCTCCGGATCCCTTTCTGGGAGGGTTCCCAGGAAGAGTGATATACTTCCTGCTGGGCAGGCACTTCCCTGGGGCCTCCAGACCCTAGGATTCTCTGCCCAGAGAATTCTTAAGTTTTTCATGAATCCAATAATTTATTTATTTGGAGGCCGTAGAGAGGAATGGTTCAGAATTTATCCTCTGGAGGCAGGTGCCTGGGATCATAATACCAGCTCCATCCACCTGCTGGGTGACCCCTCCGTGCTTCGGTTTGCTCATCGGTAAAATGGGGAGAATATTAGTAAGTACCTCCAACAGGGCCTGGCCCATAGTGAGCGTCATTTTAGTGTTTGCGTTATTATTTATTCCATTTGATTGAGTGCCTATGCTGTTCCATGTGCTGCGCTTGGCTCTAGAGACATAGCAGTGATGAAGAAGACAAGGTTCCTATTCTCATGGAGCTTACACTTTATTGGAAGAGATGGACAAGCAAACAGGCTGTCACAGAGCAACATATCAGTGCTATGACAAGGGAAAGCCTGCAGGTGTTGAGAGCACTTGAGAGGCTTGCCTGGTGTGAGTGGCAGGGGCGGTGACACCTGCCATCCACCCTCACTGTGAATCACACAGTTCAGTTGCTGGGGGACGTGCTCCCTCTTCCCAGCCTCTCTCCTATCCTTCCGTCTGTCTCAGTGTCAGCATTTTCAGAATCCACATTTACACCCACACTGTGGCCTCTTAGTTGGAGCAACGTGCAAACCCTGAGCAAGACTGTCCATGGCAGGGACAAATATTACAACTTATATTTACATCTTTTTAAACTTAAAAAAAAATAAGCTTTAATTTTTAAAAGAGTAGACTTATTTATGTCTTCACTTACTCTGCATGTCAGTCTGTCACCTGTCATGTTTGGCACACAAAGCATACTCAGGGAAGAGTGAAGTTCCAAGAAAAGGTAGTGCCTCTTATGTTTGTCTGGCCTCACAACGCACAACATACAACAGTGCTCAGTTTATGGGATTTTTCAATTATGTTGTCTAGTTTTAACTAAAGCAACTCTCACTAAGTAGCAAAGTGACTCTTAAAAAAATCTTTGCAAAGAAACAGGATTCAAAATAATGCTAATAACATAATTGCAAGTAATCATTAAAAAATGCAAAGCT
Source organism: Pteropus vampyrus (assembly GCF_000151845.1). Lineage (NCBI taxonomy): Eukaryota > Metazoa > Chordata > Mammalia > Chiroptera > Pteropodidae > Pteropus > Pteropus vampyrus. The sequence goes on from NW_011888958.1 coordinate 1,454,660, forward strand.
GACTTTTCTCCTCTTATATGAAATCATCTATATTCCAAGGTAAAAATAATAATGACCTCTCAGATGTGAACCAAAATGGAGCCCAGGATCCAAATGCTCAAGAAGGCTATATGAAATACAGTTTTATCTGCTGCCATTACTAACAAACCTTCCCCAGAGGTAGCAGCTAATGATGGACTCAGAGGTGTCTTGATTAGAAAAACATTAAAAAACAGAGACACTCAAAGTTGTCTGTACAATTGGATGAAAGTATAGCTATTTCTAACATGCCTCTTGTTTTTTTCAAGAATCTATTTTAACAATAAAATATGTGAAGAACTATCTTTTTATAAGCCACTAATGAAAGGATGAACGAGAGGACATATAGTATCAATAGTAAATAATTTCTTGAATAAAAATAAGCTGTACCAAACAACTCTGGAAGTATAGCCGCTGATGCTATCTATGATTGATAAGGTAATGGCAATGTAGAGCACCAGATGTAAAATTCCCTCACCACAGCCTTCATAGGCAAGCTATTGTCACAACGAAGTCAAAGCCGGAGGAAGAGAAATTCATCACGCAGTTAACTTTGTAAAACAAGACCTTTAAAAGTATAAGGATTTCTTTATAAAACTTTGTGTTGGAATAATGTCTATGAAAATCACGTATACTACTTGAGAATTGCTTAAGGATGAGTAAATCTTTAAAAAAAAAAAAAACAGGAAGATGGGTGTTCCACATTTACTGTCTTTTTCTGTGATGACAGGTGGCTGTCAGTACTAGAGTACCTGCTAGAGTTTTTCAAGAGGGTTGACATACTACTCTGTCCCTCCAAAGTAATGGAGAGTTTTCCCTGTTTTTATTTAACATAAATAGATTTTTTTTTCCTAGTAAAGAAAGGGGAATGGTGTGAAATTAAGGCAGAATGTGTATCAGCACCAAAACACTGAGAACTAGTTTCTCATCATGGGATGCTATAAACCATCTCCATTTGCACACTCGAAATATTTGAAAATTATTTAAAATTTGTAAGAACAAAAAACTGACCTCTGGAGAAGATGGAAATTTACTAGCCAGATTTCAACAGCAGCATCACATGGTTGGTAAATGTGAGTGAAAAATGAATGTCATGGTTTTCTAAGTACAATCACTGATGAAGTTCTTCCATCTTGAGCTAGGATACTTTGTCAGCTACCACAGCATTGAAACCAAATATCATAATAAACCAAATTTAGCCAGGGTGTGAATTGTTGTATCTAGATATTTAAAAAAGAATAAAACGACTATAGTTATATAAGATGTAACCATTAGGAGAAACTGAGTAATGGACACTTGGGCCCTCTCTGCACTATTTTTTGCAACTTCCCTCAAATCTATAATTGCTTAAAAAAAAAAACGTAAAAAAAAAAGTAATAACAAAACATGTCCAATCGTGTTATATTGTATTATATTGATGTAGTATAATATATACTGTATATAATATCATAACTATTTATAAGATATATAGTTACTTAGTATTTTTGAGAGCAAGGTGGGATGAGAGTAGCCTGGTAGGAGCCAGGGAAGGGATTTCAGTCAAGGAGGCACAGCTGCCCAGAGTGATAGCTTGGGGAGATGGGGCCTCACAGCTGCAGAGAGGGCTGGACATCCAAACTGCACCCTACTTCCCAGCATGGGTGACAGAAGAGCCCAAGGGCCCTCATTGAGACCTATCTGTGTCTTCACTCCTCAGCTTCTCCAGTGATTGAAAATGGCCAGCTGGAGTGTCCCCAGGGCTACAAAAGGCTGAACCTCACTCACTGTCAAGGTAAGGATGACTAGGGCCAAGGCTGGGCTTGGGAAAGGGAATGACCGAGACCTGCTGATGCAGACAGGAGGAGCAGCTGACACTGCCTGAGTGGTCTCCACGAGGCACCTCTAAGCCCAGTCTTGAGGGAGCTGTGGCAGTTGCTGGTTCTACTGGCCCAAGGAAGTCAGGAGTTAGTGATAGAGGGAGCTGAGAAAGGACCTGGGAGCTGAGCCCAACCCCTTGGCCCCATCTCCACCCACCCTATCCCGGGCCTGGGCCAAGCACCTCTCTAGGGCTGTGTGGTATTGTGTCTGATGATGTCACCCAGACCCCACACATCCACTCACCTCTTGGGCTGATCTCCCTGGAATGGGAGGACTTTTGACTCCAGGGTCAGAGATCAAGTCAGCCTGAATTAGTGGAGACCTCTGTGGACTGTCTGTCCCCAACGAAGTACCTTCAGCTGCTCAGGCCTCCCCTTACCTCAACCCACAACCAGGAGGGGGAAGGGGGAAGGCACAGGTGGAGGAGAGAGGGACTATATATAGCACAGACCCTGGCCTGGCTGGCCTGGCTGACCGGCTCTGTTAGGCCAGCTGAGGTCCAGGGTGCTCTGCATTAGAGAGCCCTTAAAGGGACAAGGCCCAGAGGCACCTCGGTACAGAGGGCTGGGAAGTAGAGCTCAGCTATGGCTTTGTCACTACAAGGAATTCTAGAGAGAGTGTTGGGGACCAGGATGACTGAAGCCTTCACTGAGGGGGCAACAGCCGCCACCAAGCAGCTCAGGCACTGAGAGGAGAGCCACTGTTGGCCGTGGACTGGAGATCAGGGCCTTCCAGCCTGTGGGCAGCTCCTGGGGCTGACAGGTCAGTGGGGACCTGAGGCAGCTTTCCCTCTGGAGAGCTTAGAGAGCTGGACAGATCACTGTCTGTGTGGCTTACTTTGGGTGAAGCTGAGTTAGAGATAAGGGATTGACCCAGATGGCCTCCTAGGTACCTTCTCCCTGGAGGCTTCTTCAGGAGAGAGGAGTCTGAGGAGCTCTGGTGTGGCTGTGGGGTGCCAGGCCCTGGAGGGGATTTCTGGCCCATGGATAAGTAAAGGTGGACCAGGAAAAAGGGTAGGCCTCTGACCCCACCGAGCCCGGGTCAGCCTCCATCAAGAGCAGTGGGCTGAGGGCCTAGTGGACAGTGGATGCGGAGAGATGTCTGTAGTTTTGCCCTTGGAGGGTGTTCATATCTAAACTATCCCCAGCAGCCTCTCCCCCTGGTGTGTTTCCCAGCCCAGAAGGTTAAACTTATTCTCAAACTCTCAGATGAGCTCTCTGCTCACCCTCCACTGAGCCCCCAGGACAGGAGATGCTGAGGGAACCTCCCCCTTCCTACATCTGTGACTGTGGCCTCCATGCCTGTAAAGGGACCCACTCACCTCTGTACCTGCATGCCCCATCCCTCCTCTCTCTCCATCCTTCTCTTCTGCCTCCATGGGATAATTTTGGGGTGTTGCTGTGAGCTGCATACATCGTGCTGGGTGTTAGTACACAGGGATGGCTCAGACACAGCTGCTGCCCCAGGTGAAGACAGACACCCAAACAATTACACTCCATGAGAGAAGTGCTCTCGATGTACTGGGTGCTATGGGATACATGACAGGGGTCCTTCCCAGACTGGATCAGGCTTCAGGTGATACCTGACCTAGACTTAAATGATGTGTAGAGTTAGCCAGCTAAAGGGGATGCAGGCATTCCAGGCACAGGGAATAGCATAAGCAAAGGAGTAGTTTGAGCTGGCTGGAATATAGCCTGTACACGCACGGGAGAGAACACAGGCATCTTGGGGTCTCATCCAAGCCATCCAGTTATCCATAGGCATTGGAGAAATATGGTGGAGGGCCTCGGATACCATAAAATGGTGCAGGGGCTCCCTCTGGGAGGTGATAGGGAGTCTGGAGGCTTCTCAAGCAGAGAGGAGGCAAGTTAGATTTATGTTTAGACATATTACTCTGGCCGCAATCCGGAGGCAAATGGATCAGTTTCCCTTCCTAGCTCTCCCTCCCAGTAGGGCGTCCTGCCAAGGAGGAGTTGGTCACCTTTCAGCCCCTTCATTCCTGTGCTGAGAGCCATCTTCTCCAAAGCCTGTGGCTGAGCAGGTGGCTCTGATGCTACCAGGCTCCCAAGCGTTATCACCTGGCCCTGGAGGTGGATGCCCCTCACAACCCTTTTATGCTCACCATCATCACTGCCACCACAATCGTCAATGAAGACATCATCACCAAGAGGGGCCCTGACTTTTTGGTGCTTAGAGTGTGAGAGCTGGGATCTCCTCTTGGCAGGAAGAAGTTCCTGGCGTGAAACATTTTTGAAATCACAAAGGAGCTAATGTAGCTCCCTCACTTGGAGAACGGCATGAACATCCACTGGTCTTGGGGGATGTGCGTGGCTTGCCTGAAGCAGGGGGTGCTTGAAGGACCTGGCGACGTGCCCTCCTGACTCTCTGCACCCCAGTGCCTGCCTCCTCTTCCTTGTTGAGGTCCCTCCATTCTGCAGCTCACTGTTCCCCAGACCTTGGGTCCTACAGAGATGCTCTGAAGTCTCTCAGGAAAGCTGACTAGGAGGGACTGGGTGGCCCTTTCTCCAACTTCCAACCCCAATTGTCCCCTTATCTGCTTCCCCTGTTCGTATCCCAGCATGTCACTTACTAGCTGAGTGACTTTGGGCATGTCACTCTTGAGGCCTCAGTTTCCCTACCTATAAAATGAGGACTTGTGGACCTACTTAATAAAATCGTTTGTGAGAATTAAATGAGGTATCATACGTAAAGTGCCTGGCATGGTACCTGACACGTCATAGGCACTCAATAAACATTAGCTCTTAATATTACGATCGTTATTACCAGTTATAAGACGAAGTGATTTGAAATTTTTACCTCATTTGATCCACCTATCCAAGACTAACTGGTAGTTACTATTATTATCCCCATTTTACAGATGAGGAAACTGAGGAGCAGAGAGAGGGGTCACATAGAATAAATGGCAGCTCCCTTATTGTTGTCCTTTAATTGGGAGAAATTATTCGAAGATCTCTGCCCCAGCCCTTCCCCTCCATCAGGCCTCGGTGGGGCGGGCACATGGCCATCTTCTCCAACCCTGCAGATGTCAACGAGTGCTTGACCCTGGGCCTGTGCAAGGACTCGGAGTGCGTGAACACTCGGGGCAGCTACCTGTGCACCTGCAGGCCTGGCCTCATGCTGGACCCGTCAAGGAGCCGCTGTGTGTGTGAGTGCTGGCGGGGACCGGGGGTGGCGGACCCTGGGAGGCAAGATGGGACCCTCAGGGTCCACGGGCCAGGCCCAGAGCAGAAACTTCCCCCAGGCCCTATCCCAGGGCCCAGTGTCCATGACTCAACCTGGAACTGGGCCCAATGCACAAAACAGATCTGTTCCCTGCTACTGGGATGGAGGCAGTTACTACTTCGCTTCTGGCTTTAGCCATTTCTTTGGGGGCTTTGCAATTTGAGGTTTTCTACTATTTCTTTTTTTTTTTTCCCTCTCTCTAATCATTTCTGTTCCACCTGTTGCTTCGTTTACTTTGGGGGGATGTGTGGTGCCTCAGCAATAATGTCCAGCCGAGCAGTGGCTGCCTCTTCCAGTGCCTGAGCTTAGGAGCCCGGTCACTTAGCTGCAGACCTTTCTGAGGGGACCTGTCTTGAGCATGAATGGCACTGCTGCCCGGCCCCAAGGCCTTTCCATAATCCTGGGGTCCCTTGTAGTTTTGAATGTGTCTCTGCGTCCATGAACACATATGTGTCATGAGTCATACCAGCCTC
>NW_011888958.1:1460300-1462265 GCF_000151845.1 Pteropus vampyrus
TTGTCCCCTTATCTGCTTCCCCTGTTCGTATCCCAGCATGTCACTTACTAGCTGAGTGACTTTGGGCATGTCACTCTTGAGGCCTCAGTTTCCCTACCTATAAAATGAGGACTTGTGGACCTACTTAATAAAATCGTTTGTGAGAATTAAATGAGGTATCATACGTAAAGTGCCTGGCATGGTACCTGACACGTCATAGGCACTCAATAAACATTAGCTCTTAATATTACGATCGTTATTACCAGTTATAAGACGAAGTGATTTGAAATTTTTACCTCATTTGATCCACCTATCCAAGACTAACTGGTAGTTACTATTATTATCCCCATTTTACAGATGAGGAAACTGAGGAGCAGAGAGAGGGGTCACATAGAATAAATGGCAGCTCCCTTATTGTTGTCCTTGAATTGGGAGAAATTATTCGAAGATCTCTGCCCCAGCCCTTCCCCTCCATCAGGCCTCGGTGGGGCGGGCACATGGCCATCTTCTCCAACCCTGCAGATGTCAACGAGTGCTTGACCCTGGGCCTGTGCAAGGACTCGGAGTGCGTGAACACTCGGGGCAGCTACCTGTGCACCTGCAGGCCTGGCCTCATGCTGGACCCGTCAAGGAGCCGCTGTGTGTGTGAGTGCTGGCGGGGACCGGGGATGGTGGACCCTGGGAGGCAAGATGGGACCCTCAGGGTCCACGGGCCAGGCCCAGAACAGAAACTTCCCCCAGGCCCTATCCCAGGGCCCAGTGTCCATGACTCAACCTGGAACTGGGCCCAATGCACAAAACAGATCTGTTCCCTGCTACTGGGATGGAGGCAGTTACTACTTCACTTCTGGCTTTAGGCATTTCTTTGGGGGCTTTGCAATTTGAGGTTTTCTACTATTTCTTTTTTTTTTTCCCCTCTCTCTAATCATTTCTGTTCCACCTGTTGCTTCGTTTACTTTGGGGGGATGTGTGGTGCCTCAGCAATAATGTCCAGCCGAGCAGTGGCTGCCTCTTCCAGTGCCTGAGCTTAGGAGCCCGGTCACTTAGCTGCAGACCTTTCTGAGGGGACCTGTCTTGAGCATGAATGGCACTGCTGCCCGGCCCCAAGGCCTTTCCATAATCCTGGGGTCCCTTGTAGTTTTGAATGTGTCTCTGCGTCCATGAACACATATGTGTCATGAGTCATACCAGCCTCGTGTCCGCGTGTGCGTGCATGCATGCCCGGACAGCTGTTTCCAGTGACCTCTGTGGTTTCCAGCTGGCAGAGGCCCAGGCTGGCAGCCCCCAGGCCCCCGCCCCATGTCAGAGCTGACGCCAGGGCCCAGACGGGGCTTTCCTAGGACAGGGAGGCCTGACCAGAGCTGAATAAAACCAGTCCTGACTGGCCTCGGCAAAATGACAGCCTGGGTTGGGTGGGCCACCCCACCCCAAGCCCTGGCTCTGCTCCCTATAGCTGGCTGGCGAAGCCCTCAGTATGCAAACTGTCTGAGGAGACCGTGGGATGAACTCGACTCCAGCACCACCCACAGGGAGCACCCCTTGTGAAGGGAGGCCTCCGCCCAGTGAGTGTCTCCAGGGAGAGGAGACAGTAAGAGACTTGAGAGGGGACACCCAGAGAATGAGGGGACCCAGAGTAAGGAGAACTTGTCAGCCTACTCTCGGGAAAACCTCGTGGTGACAGAGACATGTAATCAAGGCCTTGAGGAGCATACAGCCCTTTCTTCTCCCCATCATCCTCCCCCCACTTAAGATTCCTTTATCAGGCAGGTGTGTTTAATGTCTGAGGTGACATCTTTATTAGTGCCAGAAAGAGACCCAGAATACAGGGAAGCAAAGATGGCCCTTGGGTGGTCTTTATTTTCTCTCCCTTCCTAATGTTACCCACTCCAGCCTCTTCTGACGCTTCATCTCCCTGGAGGTGAGAGGGCAGACACGAAGTTCCTCTCCCTTCATTTCTGAGCTTTGCCCTCCTCCTGTCACCTGACC
>NW_011888958.1:1462315-1464223 GCF_000151845.1 Pteropus vampyrus
ACTCCAGCCTCTTCTGACGCTTCATCTCCCTGGAGGTGAGAGGGCAGACACGAAGTTCCTCTCCCTTCATTTCTGAGCTTTGCCCTCCTCCTGTCACCTGACCAGGGCTAGTAGAGCAGTCTACAAGGACCCCGCCCAGCTGGCAGCCTCCTGATATGCCCAGCTGAGTCACCCCTACCCTGCGGCAGCTGGAGGCGGAAATTGCACCTGGACACCCAGGCTCATGGACTGACCAATAACTGCCCTGTGTATAGCACGTAACCTCTCCCAAGGCACATTTTCATATATCACTGTGAAGAAGGTTTATTAGTCAGGAGTCTTTGGGTTGCAAGTGACAGAACCCCAACTCGAACCACCATAAGCATATATAATTCATTGGTCATACAGTTAGGAAGTCCAGGGGTAGGTGTGCCTCAGGCTTGGCAGGATCCAGGCACCCCTAGCATCTTTAGGACATCTCTTGCTCTGTTTCCTCTGTGTCGATTTCAGAGTTTCTTCTAAGGTGGCCACCAAATGCTCCAGGCCTATATCTCCCAACCTTGCAAACTCAATTTAAAAAATAGGAAAATTAAAAGCACCTCTTATCTAATAATCCAGGAAAAGTCCCACTGATTATTATCATTGGACTTATTTGACAAGGGCTCATCCCTGACCCAATTACTATAACCAGGGATAAGGGCCACACTCCTTCAGCCAGGAAGTGGGGTCAGCCTCCATTCTAATCACATGGACCAAGACTGGGGTAAGGGGTGGATCCTATAGAAAAATCAGGGTGCCGTTACCAGAATATGGGGGCATAGATGCTGGGCAGGCAGAAATACAGGCATCCGCCACCCATGGAATCATCATTATCACCCTTATTTCACACATAAAGAAGGTAAAGTCCAGGGAGGTTTATAGCTCATGGTGGAGCAGGGATTTGAACTTGGGCTGCTAAATCCTGACCAGGACTCCCCAGAGTCATCAATTCCTCAGCTATAAGTGTTGCCCCCTTCACTCCACCCCTCGTCCCTTCGTCTGGCCCTCTTAGGATTTCAGTCTCTTCCAACGAGGCATGGCCTCTTCATCTTCTGTTGAGATAATTTACAAGAGAATAGACTGTAATATTTATAAGCAAGGGAACAGTGGTGGTGGCACTCACTGTGGTCCACCGAAGTTTGAGTCGTGGACCCAGCCATCCATCCATCCATCCATCCATCCATCCATCCATCCATCCATCCAACCAGCATTTACTGAGCAGCTGCCCGCACCAGACGCTGTGTAGTATATCTGGGTAACGAAGATGACCAAGAAAGTGTCCCTGTCCTCAAAGCTTCCTATCAGGCCTTTGGTTCTCACCTTGTCTCATTTCCTGAAGAAGACTGTGGCCCTCCGAGCACACTGCTCCCCACTTGACCCCAAGCCCATGTTGGGCTTTGGTAAACACTCATAAACGCAGCACCTGGAGGCAAGCAGGTACATCCCCATTTCCTGCTCTCAGGGTCTCCACGTGGGTGAGAGGCAACGGTCCCCTCAAATAGGTAGTAGGAGGACGTGCTAAAGCCTTCTACTGCAGCTATCTGTCCTAACGTTTTTGTGAGTATTTTCAGGGCCCCAAACTTCAGGAATGAGACTTGGGCCAGGCCAATCTGAGTACATGCAACCGGCCACTCCTCTATCTTCTGCCCTCCTGCCTGTGCTTTCCCCTCCCACTGGCTACCTGCCCATCCCCATCTGCTGTGTCTGTTTGCAGCGGACAAGGCTGTTTCCATGCAGCAAGGGCTGTGCTACCGGTCACTGGGGCCTGGCACCTGTGCCCTGCCTTTGGCCCAGAGGATCACCAAGCAGATATGCTGCTGTAGCCGAGTGGGCAAAGCATGGGGCAGCAAGTGTGAGAAATGCCCCCTGCCTGGCACAGGTAATGCTCTG
>NW_011888958.1:1464273-1466381 GCF_000151845.1 Pteropus vampyrus
TGGCCTCTTCATCTTCTGTTGAGATAATTTACAAGAGAATAGACTGTAATATTTATAAGCAAGGGAACAGTGGTGGTGGCACTCACTGTGGTCCACCGAAGTTTGAGTCGTGGACCCAGCCATCCATCCATCCATCCATCCATCCATCCATCCATCCATCCATCCAACCAGCATTTACTGAGCAGCTGCCCGCACCAGACGCTGTGTAGTATATCTGGGTAACGAAGATGACCAAGAAAGTGTCCCTGTCCTCAAAGCTTCCTATCAAGCCTTTGGTTCTCACCTTGTCTCATTTCCTGAAGAAGACTGTGGCCCTCCGAGCACACTGCTCCCCACTTGACCCCAAGCCCATGTTGGGCTTTGGTAAACACTCATAAACGCAGCACCTGGAGGCAAGCAGGTACATCCCCATTTCCTGCTCTCAGGGTCTCCACGTGGGTGAGAGGCAACGGTCCCCTCAAATAGGTAGTAGGAGGACGTGCTAAAGCCTTCTACTGCAGCTATCTGTCCTAACGTTTTTGTGAGTATTTTCAGGGCCCCAAACTTCAGGAATGAGACTTGGGCCAGGCCAATCTGAGTACATGCAACCGGCCACTCCTCTATCTTCTGCCCTCCTGCCTGTGCTTTCCCCTCCCACTGGCTACCTGCCCATCCCCATCTGCTGTGTCTGTTTGCAGCGGACAAGGCTGTTTCCATGCAGCAAGGGCTGTGCTACCGGTCACTGGGGCCTGGCACCTGTGCCCTGCCTTTGGCCCAGAGGATCACCAAGCAGATATGCTGCTGTAGCCGAGTGGGCAAAGCATGGGGCAGCAAGTGTGAGAAATGCCCCCTGCCTGGCACAGGTAATGCTCTGTACCCTCTCAGCTCTGGCCACCAAAGGGCTTCCTCCAAGCCAGTGGCCATTTCCCCCTCCTGGACCTAACCTCAAGCCAGAAGACCCTAGTCTTCCTTCCTGCTCAACTCCTTAACCAACCTGAGGTCCCTCCCTCCTTGCTGCCACAGTAACCTTGTCCCCCCAAGGGAGGGGAGGGAGGGGGCTGGGTCCCTGCAGGAACGGCATCTTTCAGCACGTCCTTTGACCACTGACCTTGCAGAGGCCTTCAGGGAGATCTGCCCTGCCGGCCATGGCTACACCTACTCAAGCTCAGACATCCGCCTGACCGTGAGGAAAGCCGAGGAGGAGGAACTGGCCAGGCCCTTGAGGGAGCAAGAACAGAAGAGCAATTGGACCCTGCCCAGGCCAGCGGAGAGGCAACCACTCCGGGCGGCCACCGGCACCTGGCTGGAGGCCGGGACCATCCCTGACAAGGGTATCTGGGCTGGGGGAGATGCCTGAGGGATTCCCCTTCCCCCTTGGGTTACAGCCCCTCAAAGAGCCATGTTTATCCTGGGTGCATGTTTATCCTGGATGCATGGCATCTCATCTCTGGGGCTTTAGGACAGGGAGTTTAGAGTAGCAGCACCCAGCCCTGGGAAGCTGCTCTCCTGGCCTGTCATGACTGAAAGGCCTCACTCCCTTCCTTTCTCCCACATGTGATCAAGAGGTGCCCACATCCCACAGAGCTGCTGGTGGGGGTGGGAGAGGTCAGCAGCAGCCCTACCTCCGCTGATCAGGCCTTTCCATCCTCTGCCCCTGGCCATGCAGCTTCTGAGGCTGGTGCTCGCTGCAAGGCCCGAAGAGCTGGCAGATGGATACTGGGGAGTCTGGGTGTTTTAGATCCCCTCCCCTGGCCTTGGAGTCACTAAAGGGATCACTAACTCCAGCTCAACTGCCTTAGGCCCAAGAAGCCTGGGGCTGGGAAGAGACTGGGCTTGAGGCGCCCCTGGCAGGTGCCCTGGATAACCTTGCAGAAGGCTTGTCCAAGTTGCTGGTAGCACAGAGTCCAGGAAGCCAAGGACATATTAGGACCAGGAGAACCATGTGATGGCCAAAATTGCTCCAGATATCTAGAACAAACAGAGATGTCAGGACAACCCTAGTTGTCATGGGAACTGAGCAGTGGGGAAATCAGGAGCAACTCCTCTCTTTTCTAGAACTATTCCCCTGGCCCATAACCCAGGGTGAGAAGCAGAGGGACCTGGTATAGCTGGAGGCTTGGGAGGGAGGA
>NW_011888958.1:1467671-1470066 GCF_000151845.1 Pteropus vampyrus
TGGGGAAATCAGGAGCAACTCCTCTCTTTTCTAGAACTATTCCCCTGGCCCATAACCCAGGGTGAGAAGCAGAGGGACCTGGTATAGCTGGAGGCTTGGGAGGGAGGAAGTGGCAGTGCAAGGGGGAGGGTCACAGAGAGGACCCATGGGAGACTGGCCTGGCACTGGAGACCTTAAAGAAAAGCAGGAGATTTCCTCTCACCAAGTGAAGGCCCTCCAGACCTGGGATTTTGAAATCTATGGTGGCCAGCCCCAGTGGAGAGGGAGGGACAGAGGCAGGCAAGAAGAGTTTGAGCTGTCTGCACTGCTGACCTGCTGGGGATAAGGTTAGGGGGTCACAGACTGAACCAACCCTGGCTGTGGGTGGAAGGGAGAAGGCAGCCAGACTGTCCTCCCTGAGCTCATGCTCTCACCTTCCCTTCCCAGGTGACTCTCAAGCTGGCCAGGTGAGTGAGTCCTCCCACCAGGGAGTTGGGCAAGCGTGGCAGAAAGTGGGACCTGGTAGCCCTTGAGGCCATGAGGCAATGTCCCGTGAGGGAGGGACGGGAGAAGGGTGGAGTATATGCAGGATTTTACTGGAGAGATGCTGAAGTGGGAGGGCTGATGTACAGACCTAGTGTTACCCTGAAGGAAGTAAGGACAACAGCTCCTGTTTATCAGGTAGCTTCTATGCTCTCTGGGATGGACTGGGGCCCTCTTCAGAAAGAAAGTAGGAACATGTTTTATTAGTGCTGGGTGTCACTCGAGCACTGCGGATGAGATCTAGAACTAGTTCTGGATTAATTCCAGATTTGGCACTTTCTGAGCTTGATTTGCTTAAATCTCAAGGTCTCCTCTGAGATCGGCTCATGGGGAAGTTGAGGCATAGCCTCAAACCATTTCACTGAGAAAGGTGGATCCCACCCCTTCCCTGTGCCCAGGAGTCCCCTGTGAAACACTGAGTGACCTAGAAAAACATTCCAGAAGAGCGTATCTGTTTTTCCCTCACCAGTCTGCTCATCCCTTCCCTGTCTCCTGCCCCTCCAACCTATCTACCTGACTGTCCCCAAACACTGTTTCTCCAATGAGCTTCTTCTCTCCCTGGAGAGCCACATGATGTCCCCGCAGACCGAAGTTCCACTTCCATGTCTCCACAGCCCCGAGCCATGCTCCTGGTCCTCTGTCACCTTCTGCCCATCTTCTCCTCCAGGTTCCCCATGGCTCACCTACCTCTGTCCGTGGTCTGTGGTGAGGGATACCACGTGTGGCCTGGGGTCCCAGCTCTACCACACTGGCCCTGTGACCCTAGGTAGGCTAGTTAACCTCCGGAGCTTCCGTTGCTGTATCTGAGATCACAGCATTGATATGATGCTTGCTGATATGACACCGAGCCGGCACGTTACGTACATCCGCTCATTTAGTCGTTGCAACCTACTATCACAGGATAGTTGAGAAGATTAAGACAATGAGCATAAAGTGCCTAGCAAAATGCCCAGCATGTAGTAAGAACTCATCAATACCAGGAATGAATGAAAAAGTGAGTGAGCTGGATGGGAAGCCTGGAGGCAGGGGCGAGCGTGGTGGAAGGGAGAGAGTCAAGGGGGTGACAGAGCAACCAAGAGTGACATTCTCCCATTTCCGTGCAGGTCACAGCTATTGTCACTCAAGAACCTACCTGGGTCCCAGGTAAGTTCCTCCTCCTCGCAGCTCCCAGGAAACAGAAAAGGGAGGGAAGGAGAGAGCTGCATCTAGTGGTTGAGTTACTACATCTGAGTTGATACATGGGGCTCGAATCAGATGAGGTTGTGGATGATGACATGACACGTGTATAGGGCTTTTCCAGGAGCCCTATACACCTAAGGGGCTCGTTAGGCCAGCGAAAGACACAGTGATGCTTTGCAAATATTTCTCTACCACAGCATTCATTCTGCATTTCGCGGTGCTGCTCAGTGTATAAAGGAGACCAAAAAGGAAGCATTGGCTGAAGTAAGGACTGGTCAGGTCCCCAGAGCCCTTTGCCCAGTGGCCTGTCTTCCCTTGGGAACGGCGAGGGCTCTGCAGAGTCCTACTTGCCAGCTACTGGGGTTGGGGACAGGGCAGTGTTCCGAAGTCAGAAAGCTGAGCTTCCTCTTCTTCTTCTATGAAATGGACACTAAGGCCTGGCCTGCTGCCTCTGAGGCGGTGAGACGTTGATGTTCTTGGCAGAGCTCTATAAACTGTGAAGCGCTTTGCAAATAGAAGGGGAAGAATGCTAAACCGGGAACTAGGAGATCCGGCTCTGACTCCGTGTCCAGCAAGCTAGGTGGCCTTGGACAAGTGGCCATTTCTGCGAGCTTCAGTCTCCTCGCCTATAAAATGGAGCATGAGACTGGATGAGCTGTAAGACCCGTTAGAGCTCTCAGATTCTGACTCTTTT
>NW_011888958.1:1470116-1476643 GCF_000151845.1 Pteropus vampyrus
AGAGCTGCATCTAGTGGTTGAGTTACTACATCTGAGTTGATACATGGGGCTCGAATCAGATGAGGTTGTGGATGATGACATGACACGTGTATAGGGCTTTTCCAGGAGCCCTATACACCTAAGGGGCTCGTTAGGCCAGCGAAAGACACAGTGATGCTTTGCAAATATTTCTCTACCACAGCATTCATTCTGCATTTCGCGGTGCTGCTCAGTGTATAAAGGAGACCAAAAAGGAAGCATTGGCTGAAGTAAGGACTGGTCAGGTCCCCAGAGCCCTTTGCCCAGTGGCCTGTCTTCCCTTGGGAACGGCGAGGGCTCTGCAGAGTCCTACTTGCCAGCTACTGGGGTTGGGGACAGGGCAGTGTTCCGAAGTCAGAAAGCTGAGCTTCCTCTTCTTCTTCTATGAAATGGACACTAAGGCCTGGCCTGCTGCCTCTGAGGCGGTGAGACGTTGATGTTCTTGGCAGAGCTCTATAAACTGTGAAGCGCTTTGCAAATAGAAGGGGAAGAATGCTAAACCGGGAACTAGGAGATCCGGCTCTGACTCCGTGTCCAGCAAGCTAGGTGGCCTTGGACAAGTGGCCATTTCTGCGAGCTTCAGTCTCCTCGCCTATAAAATGGAGCATGAGACTGGATGAGCTGTAAGACCCGTTAGAGCTCTCAGATTCTGACTCTTTTGGGGGCCAGGACTAGTTTAGGAGGCTAGGAGCCACCAGCCCTAGGCTCCACCCCGGGCTCTCGAGTCAGAACAGCAGGGAGAAGGGTGAGGCCACTGCCAGCATCTCTGGAAGGAATGCTGTCCAGGGCAGGAAGTCAGGCAGCCAAGGGGCCACAGGCCACCCACTCGGCCTCCCCCTCTCTCTGCAGGAGATGCCACAGGAAGACCAACACCTCCACTGCCTGAACAGGGGACTCCAAAGACCTGGGAAGAAGTGCAAGTGACTACCCCCATAGATGTGCTGGTGACCCCGGGTCCCCCAGGTACCTGCAGCCAGCCCTGTGAGGTGTGACTGGCCAGAGCCAACTCCAGGACCTCTCAACCAGATGAATCGTCTCCAGCAAACTCAGGCCAGGCTCAGAGCCCCAGCCTCACGTCATGGAGAACATAGGGAACCCTAGCGAACCCAAGAGCCCGGTCTGGAGCACCTGTCTAACCAGGAAGGGGAAAGAGAAAGGGCATGTGAGGGAAGGTCCTACTCAGAGGCCTTCCAGGAGAATCTGGGGTACCCTGTTGAGGGAAGGGAACATGTGGAGCTTCCAGGAGCCTGGCCCCTCCAGGCTACTGAGCCTGAGCCTACCGAGTGCCCTGGCAGTGGGCAGCCTCCTGACTTTCGGGAAGGAAACTGGTTCTAGTTCTCAAGTTTGTTTAACTGCCTGGAAGCCTGCGTTCCCACCCCACTAACACCACTTGCATTCCCCTACCCCCTCCCACAACAAGGGTGAGGGGGTGCGGTGTGGGGGAGATCCCTGGCAAACCCACCTTGCTCTGGAATGTGAGCTCCTCAGAGGCTCATTGTCTGGGGACTTGATGTCGCCACCGGTGCTCCCTGTGTATGTGCCTGCTCACTTGTGCCCTCGCCGGGGGCTTGCTGATCTCTTAACCTCCTAGACTGAGGCCACCTTGGGAGAGAGGGTATTTCCTCTGGCAAAGAGAGAGGCTGCAGCCTGCTGGAACAGTCAGAGAGTGGGGGTTGGGGGGTGGGGTTCCCAGGCCTGAACCAGGGCAACCCACTGCCCCCACCCCCAGAGCTTCTCTCCTCTGGCCTCAGAGCACTGCTGCAGGGAACACCCTCATCCCCTCCCTGCCCGGCAGGCAAGATGAGCTAGGTTAAAGGCTCAGCTCAGGAATCTGGGTCTCTGACCAAAAAAAAAAAAAATGGACCTGGAGGCAGGGACGGGGGACAGGCTCAGCAGCAGCTCTCAGCTATGTGGAGGGACAGAATGCCCCCCAACCACCGCCCACAACCTTTTGCCTAACCCCTCATCTCCCCTGCCTCACCTCTCCGGGAAGACATTTAGAATCTGGTTGGAGGTCCCCATGAGCCCCTAGGCTGACACAAACTTGGAGCCAGGCGGAGACAGGCCGGTGTGCATGTTCAATTCAGTCCGACTTAGCAATGCTGTGAAGCCGCACTGTGCACAAGCCCCGCGGTGCCCGTCCCAACCCATTGCCTGGGTCCCCAGGGTTACCTCCGTGCTGTGGGCCAGCGTGGCGGGGACCCTGGGTGTGTGGGCTTCTGACTAGGGTCTCAGGGCCAGCACAGAAGCAGAAAGTGTCATTCATTCAGTCAGTCATCTGCTCATTCAGCATGTACTAAGTGCTGGGTGGTTCTCTAATATTAAGGACACAGTTCAAAAAAGCTAGAGTCCTTGCCCCACCATGTAGCCTCAGTTTTGAGTCCTGGTGAGTCTCCAAAGCGTTTCTGAATTCAGTGTCTTGTCTCCCCGCTTTCTACTCCATTACCACCACCCAAGGCGGTCCTCGTTTAAGTTATTTCGGCGGGTTTCTAAGGGTCTCTTGTGCCTCCCGGCCCATCTTCAGAGCAAGGTGGCATGGCAGCATGAGTGGTCTTTCTGAGACATGAGCGCTGATCATGCCCCACCGTGCGTGACCCCCTTGCATACAGGCGTATCTCAACCTGGCATTCAAGGCCCTGCTCCGTTAGCCCCAGACCACCTCTCCCCTCTTCCCCTGGCAGTTCTCCCCAAGCACCCTACTCACCACACGTGTCTGTCTGTCTAGGGGAAACTGGGCAGGAGTTGCCAGGGGAGGGAAGCTCTGGGCACTGTGGGTGAGAGCTCTGTGCCCCTGTTCAGGGTAAGGTCAGGCTGGAGGCCTCAGCAGGGCAGGCCCTTTGCTAGGACTTGGGACATGGGTAGCCGGAACCCACAGGGTCTCGGTCAGAGGGACGCACTACTGCGAGCTCCATCCTGGTGGGGCTCAGGGCCCTGGGAGGTATTACATAGGCCACGCTATATACGTGGATGTGGGACGAGGTTTCTGTGGGTCCTTTGAGGCCCCTGTGCCCAGCGTCCCACACTCTTTCCACTGTGTTCCTCTGCCTTTGTCTATCCACTGCCCTGCCATAACCTCTATTTTGCTCTGTCTCCTCAGATATTGACAGATGTGCCACTGGAGCCACCAACATCTGTGGCCCTGGAACCTGTGTGAACCTCCCAGATGGGTACAGATGCATCTGCAGCCCCGGCTACCGGCTGCACCCCAGTGAAGCCTACTGCACAGGTACGTGCTTGGGCATCTGGGCATCCTGGACTCGCTCAGTGTCTGGGGCGGCTGGGAGCAGGGCTGGGGAACAGAGTCAAGAGTCCAGGCAGCAGAAGGTCTAAGCAGTGCTGTGTGGTTTGTGGGTTGAAGAAGAGCACTTCCCTGCAGACAAAGCTAACCTTAACCTTGAGGAGACCAGTCTCTGGGAGCACCATTCGATGAGTCTCCAGGACTCCAGGAAAGTGGAAAGCCACCCCAAGGTGTCCCTGACCAATGCCCAGAGCCCTCAGCTCCGAGCTCAGCCCACCCCTCAAACTGGCTATCTTGCTGCCTGCAGAGCACACCAAGGCCTGCCCTTATTATAAGTGTCTCCACCAGGGCCATCCCTGGGGGAGAGGTTTGGAGCCAAGACAAATCATCAGGTGTGGGCCTGATCCCGCCTATGCCCACCCTATATTATTATACAAAGGAGAAACGTCCACTGTGCCTTGAAGGAGAAAGGAAGTGATCACAGGGCCACTGGCAGAGGGGGCCGTGTGGCAGGGAGGAAGTGTGGGACAGCTGCCCTCAGGCCCTTGGTGCCTGAGTGGGCCAAATGTGCTGACTTCATGGCTCCCAGCCTTGAAGAGATTTTTCATCTCTCTGGCCCCTTCTGCTCCCTCATCCCCTCCTTGTCACACAGCACCATCCCCAGTCCAGCCCTTAGCACGAGCAGGTTGCTGGCAGGTGCCCAAAGAAAGGCCTCTCTGACCTCCCTCCCCACCTCCCTCTGCTCAGATGACAATGAGTGTCTGAGGGACCCCTGTGCGGGAAGAGGGCGCTGTGTCAACAGCATGGGCTCCTACTCCTGCTTCTGCTACCCTGGCTACACGCTGGCCTCCTCAGGGACCACGCAGGAATGCCAAGGTAAGCCCTTGCCCCTAAGATGGGCTCGGGACCCCACAGATAGTGTTGGGGTGGAAAAGGATCCAGGCATTCACGGCACCCAGTCACCACGCAGCAGAGTGCAGGAAGTTAGGGGGCTGTGAGAACCAAGGCCATGGCTCTGACCTGGACCTGGGAGGAAGCTGACCTGCACTGAGACCAGAGAGGAGATATGAATTTGAAAAGCAGCAACATTCACAAAGGCTCCAAAGAACTGTGGCTGAAGCTGAGTGTGAGGGTCCAGGGACATGACTAAAGAGGAAGACAAAAAGCCAGGTTTCCAAATTCTGAGTGACAAGGAGCTGCTTTCATTTTGGGAAAGAAGAGCGACCTGTGAGGACACAATCTGGGACTCCTGGCAGACTGGGGAGCAAGCATGCCTTTGCGAGAGGAGCATGGGTCCTTGGCAGCTTGGAGATGCCTGTAAGGCTTTGAACTTTCCTGGGAAGCTCTACATGGGGCCACTGGATAGAGAAAGTGCTACCAACACAAACCTTTTATATGCAGCATTTATACTACAACACATACATTTTTACAAAAGAATTCACAGGGAAAATGACACAGCACTTTCCAAGCAGGGCCTTGGGATGTATAACTCGGTTGGATCCTTCACCTGGAGAATGGAGCTGCTGTTTTTGGACTCACCTTGTGGTTCTGGGAGGGGCAGCCCAGCAGTCATCCACAGGCCCCTCGGAGAGGCTGAGAAGGCTGTGAAACTTCCCATTGCCAGGGTCCCCTCAGGATTTAATCCCCTAAGGATATGTTCTGCAGAGACCAAAGCCACCAGCTCCCTTCACCTGATTGTAGGGGAAAGGGGAATAGCGGAGACAAACCCACCTACCTTAACCGAAGAGTGAGAGACTTGCATGCATCATTCACTCAGTACTCAGCACTCAGCACCTAGGTGCCAGGTGTTGTGTAAGCTCTGGGGACAGTGCAATGAGTAAGGTGTGAATGGTGGCCCTGTGGGGTGAGGAAGCAACTGGTTCTGTATGGAAGAGGGTGTTTGAGCTGGGACGGAATAATAGTAGCTACCATTTAATGAACACTTATTATATGCCAGCACTGTCCTAAGCATTTTATTATATAAAGCTCAGCACCTCAACCCCATGCAGTAGAAATCCTTATCCCCATTCTATAGTTTAGCAAACCGAGGATCAGAGAGGTGAATTGAAACACCCAGGGACCTCGCACCTAGTTGTGGTAGAGTTGGAAACAGAATCAAAGTCATTCCAGCCCCAAAGCACAGTTTGCTTCCAACAACACTCTCCCATACACGCAGGGCAAAGGACTGCAGGGAGCAGAGGGTATTCCAGGGAAAGGGAGCCATGTCTGCAGAAAGCGGAGTAGTGAACAGGCCTGGCACGCTCTGGGAATAATGATAAATCCAGTGAGACTGGGGCGTGGGGAATGTGGAGGAAGTGGCAGGGGCCAAGGCCAGCACTGAAGTGTCTTGAGTGCCAGGCTGAAGTGCTTGGATACTGTCCCACAGGCAGTGGCAGCTGCAGAGGCGATGTGGTCAGCTGGCTTTCAGGGAGGTGACTCAGGCATCAGTGCTCTGAACGGGCTGGAGTTAGCGAGGGGAGAGGCTGTGGGCAAGGGGTTTCTCTGGGCTTCGCAGCCTTGGCAGACTCTGTGGGCCAGAGGCACTGCTCTCTGTAGGCTCGGCCCAGGGTGCTGGCCTAGGACTAGCAGTAGCTGCTGCAGGAAATGGTGTCACCAGGACTGACATAGACAAGGGGTTCCACCACATGCAGCCTAGGTCTCGGGAATGTCTCTGCCAGACAGACGGTTGGAGGAGGAGCGTGGGAGCTCAAGGTCAGCTGTGAGCGCTTCTCACTTGGGGCCTGGCTGCTGCTTAATGAGGACTCATCCAGGAAAACATCCACTTTCTAAATTTTGCCAGTCTCGTAAAACAATACCTCATTATTTTAATTACTTACTTTATCTTTATTTACGAATTATTTCATTAATTTATATTATTACTGTCAATCATTACAATTTCTAGAATATCAAATAACATAATTGATTAATATAAATTATTCGAATATCCAATATTAAAAATAACAGTTATACTTTACAAATAAGTAAGAGCATCTCTTCATAGGTTAGCCACTGGGCTTCTTTATCGGGATATTGCTTGTTCCGGCTTTTGCCCAGTTTTCCGGCGGTGACTGCCAGTTTTTCTCGTGGCTCTTTTGGAGTCCCTTTCGCATTTCAGATACTTGCCTGGGTTTGGATGCTGCAATTCTCCCATTTTGTCCTCTGTCCCTTAACCTTATCCTCATGTCCTTTTAATAGAAATCCGCAATTCTGATGTATTGAAATTCACCTTTTGGCCTTATTTTTATGCTTTGGGGGCTTTATCTAAGAATTC
>NW_011888958.1:1477853-1511867 GCF_000151845.1 Pteropus vampyrus
TCGAAGCAGAGGCATTCATGTAAACAAAGGCTTGGAGGCTGGACCAGTGGGAATCGATGAATACAGCAAAACTGGGGCCAGAGGGCAGAGGCCTTGTGAGCCAGGCTGAGCAGCAGGGAACCCTGGTAGTGGTCAAGCAGGGGGATGGCATGACCAGGGTTGGGCTTTTGAGCTACCAGTATGGTTTGGGACAATGGAATAAACCACATGGATAGTTCCACAGCTGTCTAAGGTTCTGTCTTTCACATGTTGCTTAATCCCTAACCTTTACGAGGCCATTAGGAACTCTAGTAGCAGATGAATACAGGGGGACATACTGGGGTCAGGAGGGGGACTCCGTTAGCCTCCTCAGATCATGCTCTATGGACTGCCATCGGACCTCGAGACCAGCCCTTGCGTCAAGGGATGAGAAGACAGCCACGAGAGTCCCCATGAGCCCCAAAAGTAGCTTCCTAGAGAGAAAGGAACTTGGGGGTTTGCAAGGGCCTGAGCTATATCAGTCTGACCTGGCATAGGAGCCCTCTGCCAATCGTGGCTACAGCAAGGATGTCTTCCCAACCCAAGCCTCAGCATAAGTGTCCTCGTCCTTGGGCTCTGAAGGAATACCCCAGGACGCCCTGCAGGGCTGGCCCCCGTTCAGGCTTTTTCTATGTGTTTGCAGACATAGACGAGTGTGAGCAGCCAGAGGCATGCCACGGAGGGCACTGCATCAACACAGAGGGTTCGTACCACTGCAAATGTGACAAGGGCTACATCATGGTCAGAAAGGGACACTGCCAAGGTAAGGAATGGGGTGCCGCCCCCTACCATCTCCTGGTCCCTCCCATACACTGGTTGTCCCCAACTCCCCTTCTAGCTTGTCTCTGACTGGGCCCCTTCATGCTGAGGCCACTCCTAAAAACAGAACACTGTCTAGAAATTCTCGAGCCCTTTCAACCCCTTAGTGATATTGTGGTATGCTGTCTGCCCCCGAAGCAGGGAACACGAGCAACTTTGTATACATGAGACGCCAAGAACATCCCTCTGTACACCTGTGCCCTCACCTGGAGTCATAGCACTCTTCTTGTTAATGCAGCATAACAATCAACCCATCAGGGAGGTGCCTGAGATCTCAGCCTTGTCCTTCTTGCTAAAGTTTCTAGGCTGTGAGCTCCTAAGGACAGACCATATCCTTGGATGACCCATGATAATTGACCATGCATTGAACAACCCCCAACAAATGCCAGTTGAATGAATGAATGAATGAATGAATGAACAACGAACCCTGATCCTTGCTCCCTTTCCCAGGCCAAAAGGTGACCGTGACATTGCCAACTGGTCTCCTCACAGACTGGCTCGAACCTGCTACACTATTGTGTAACCTTCTGGCAGCTCTGCCACCACCACCTTCCTGCCAGGCTGGGGTGTCAAATGTTTGCAAGAGGCCTGGGTTATGTGTTCCCAAGACTGGCTGAGACAGGAATAAGTGAGAGTAAACCAAAGCTCTCTCTGGAGTGAAATCCTGCCCCGGATTCACGGGTTGTCGGCCCGGCCTCCTCCTGGCTTCCAGGTTTTTCCTGGCCACGACCTGCCTGGATTCAGAGGGTCCTGGAGGTGAGGGATGAGCTCACCCTCATTCCCCTTCCCAGTGCCAGTACCATGGAAGCAAAGCCCAGAGTCCTAGCAGGTCTAGCAAAGGCGAGAGGTGGTTAGGGTTGTAGGATGGGCAACTAACTCTCCATCTGCATACCCCCCAATCCACATGTCACCTTCCCAGTGTCTCCCTCTTGGTGTTCCCCCTTTCAGACTCTGGCCTGTGCATGATCAAAGCCAGAACTCCTTGTCCTCATGAGCGTGATGGAAACAGACAGCCTGGTATTTCCTAGGAGAAGGGAGAGTGAAAGGAGTTAGCATTTGCTGGGTGCCCATTATGTGCCAGGTACTGTGCTAGATACCCATCATGCTAGATAAGCATCAGAACATGAATTTGACAGAACACTTTATTAAAAAGAAAAGCAAAACTAAATGAAATGAACCAAGAAAATACCAGGATATTAAAAAGATCAAATTTAACCTAACTAGTCCACGTTAAGGGCACAGGCTCTGGCAGAGACAGGCCTGGTTTTGGCTCTTGTTTCAGTGTCTGAAAATGAAAACCGTAATGCCTATCTCAGAGGCTCTTGTGAGGATTGAATGAGCATACACAACAACGTAGCATCACTATCTGAAGGCTCCATTTTTTTTCTCATCTAGCCTTCCCCCGCTACCCCAGACCATGCCTCTGGATTGTTCCCTTCCCTTCTGGAGGAAAGGTTCCAGACACACACCTCGGCTGGGAGGTCAGGCCGAGTTCCTGGCCCAGGGCAGACGCTCTCAGTCTGTTGAAAGAAAGACTGATGTAGCCTGCACACTCCTCCAGGTTTCCGTCAGTAACCACAGACCCGGCCCATCACCCCGGGAGCCCAGTCAATTTCCTCTCTCTCTTTCTTCCTTCTCCAACTAAGAAACCACTCTCTCCGCTTAAACTCAAAATCTCTGGTGAAAGGCCTGCGTGGTCTGGACAGCGGCCCATCCAAAGTCTCAATGGCATTTCCGTCGTACCAGGATTCTGGGTTCCCACGGAAAGGGGTTAGTTTCCCTGCAGACTGCCAGGGCTCTGCCGTCCCCCACCCATAATCCAAGGTTACCTGAGCTTCTGGCCCCTGACTGAGCACTCTCCTCACCCTGTGCTCTCACAAGCAATGGAGGCGGGCACCCTTATGTTTCCTCGTGCGAAGGCTGACGTGCTGGTCGAGAAGGTCCAGAATCCTCCCAGTGTACAGACGGCAGGTGGGCAAGCTGGTCCCTGGGGTGACTATTTACATGCGTCTTCTGGGGTGTCTTCAGCCACCTCATACCAAGAGGGTTTAAACATTTAATCACATGGTCTCATTCTTTGGTCAGCAAACATTTGCTGAGTGCCAGCTTTGTCCCAGCCATGGGCTAGGACAAAACATGCCATACTCTTAGATTAAAATTTAAACCCTAGACTAGGCAGAAAAACCTGGCTCCAGTCCAGGCACCAAGGGGTTGGTGGAACAGCCTCAGGGTGTCTGGTGATGTTAGAGCCAGTGCCTTTAACACAGAGTGGTTAGAAGTGAAATTCACTTCATCTGGAACCTTCATCTGGCTCCTATTGATTGGTTTGGCTAGTGGCTCCCATGTAGAAGAAGCCTTCCCTGGCTCAGGTGGACACTCAGGGCTGCTTTGATTTCTTTCCTCCCTCTACCACTTGCTGACAGACCTCTCACATGTGATCATCGCTGGCTGGGACTCTGGTCTGAGGAAGAAAACCAGCAGTGGCATGCCAGGGCACACTAGGTTATGCCGCATTAACAAACAACCCCAATCTTAGTGACTTAGAATACAGCAAACTTTACACGTGACCAACGCCACATGTCTATCATGGATCAACTGGGCGTCCCACCCCACGTGTCCTCATTCTAGAATCAGGCTAAAGGAATAGCCAGCATCTTGAATGTGGCCAGTCTCCATGGAAAATAGAAAGAATGCTCTGCAGGGTTGCACATAGTTAAATGCTTTGGTCTATAAATCACACGTTATATCTACTCATAGCTCATTGGCCAGCACTTGTCCTCAGGCCCCATCCAACCAAAAGAGGCCAGGAGGCATAAGCCCACCATGGCCCAGAAAGTGGAGGGCTGGAATATTTAGCGAACAGCATTAGGACCACAAGTCACCTAATGCCCAGCATAAGACATGTGGGACACCACCTCCGCAGATGTGCCCAGAATGTCTGGGCAGGACAGGCTTCAGAGCTCTGCTCCTGGTAAATCTAATCTCCTTCCACCACTGCTTGGTCCTGTGGGAGAGACCCCAGAACTTCATTTTTTCTCAGTGTGTTCTTTGAGGAGGATCCTTGCCTCCTCCTTGTTCTTCTCTTCATCCTGAAAGTCTGGCCTCCCTGAAGCAGGGATTGTTCATCATTCCCAATGGCTCTGCCCAGCCTCCTTCCGGTACCTCAGCCAAGGCCAGCAAGCCATGGTGCTAGCTGCTCTCTCCTGGGTGGCCAAAATTGGCAGCCCTAGATCTTTCATTTCCTCCACCTCTGTCTCATTCTTTTCATCTCTCTGTTTACAGAAACTCTTAGAATAGTTTAGCTTGGTGTCACCACAGCCCAAGTAGGAGCTCTTGGTCGCCCTCTTTCCAGAGATGAGCCTTCTCCCTAGCAGTTCCAGGTCTCTCCCTGCAGATACCCACCTGACTGACCACCTGCCCTGTGAATATCTTCCCCTTCTGGACCCTCCCAGTGAAGTTTTGGTTTTAAGAAGGCCCCAGTTCCCTGGGACAGAGGGCTTTGGTGGGTTCCTGTCTCCTGCAGAGCAAACAGCCTCAGGGGAGACTCATTTTTACCCTTCACTGCAGGGCCTCTATCTATCCTGTTCTATAAAGACAGCTCCTGGCTTTAGTCCCTTTGCAGAAAGCCTGTGTTGTGACCCTTGTCACTATCTCCTGCTTTTCCTCTATGGGGCTGAGTAAGTCTTCCTCCTGGGCAATAGGGCCTCTAAACCCGCATAAGTGGGTGAACTTCCTCTAAGAGAATGACAATTACCTGTTTAGGAAGAGTCAGTTTTCCTGTTTCCTCTGGAGCTTGGTCACTCTATTGGTCATGAATAGTGACTGAGAGGCTCGACACTGGGCCAGAGGAGCATAGCATCTTCCTGCAGCCCCAACTCAGTGTTTAGTCCCTGTGTATGACCTCTCTAACTCAGCCAGGTCCCCTGGGTGCCTTGGATATGGACTCCCCGAGATGCCAGGTCACATCGGGAAGAACCCTGCCTACAGTTCCTGGGAGCAGGATCTCCATCTTTCTCCTTATTGTCACTCTCCCAGGACTGCTGCTCCTCTCCTTCCATGGGTCCCTTCTCCCCACACTTGTCTGGTTGGTGCTCAGGCTTATCCTTTCTAGTTGACTTTCCTGGATCTCACCAGGGTGGGTACTGAAAGCCCTACATGGTTCTTGGCTAGAAGAAAAGTCTCTCCAGCAGAGAAACCTTGCCACCCTTAGCTCTGCACCAGCCTCAGAGCCGGTCCAAGATTGGGGATCATCTTCAGTACTCATTTTCTGGTGCTGGGAAACCCATTTCGTCTTCATTGCCCAGCTGGTGATCTATTCTGTGGCCTGCTGTGCCAAGCACGTACAATCCCAGTAATTGTCATCACTCGTAAAGGAACAGGAGTTCACCGAGGGAGATATGAGGGCCGTTTCTGACAGTCCAGCTCACAAAGTAGAGTTCTCTCACCCTCCCACAGCTAGTGGTAACCACAGCCTCTGACACCCAGCCAGGGTGTCTCCCTTTCTAGAGTTCCTCCATCTCTCTCTTTGTCCAGGACAGTGGGTGGGAGGTGGAATTGGGAACACAGGATGACACTCACTTTTTCCTAGTTTCCATCTGTACGGAAACTGACATCTCTCCCTCTCCCCAGACAAGGGCAGGGTCAAGGATCCACTTCCTTACAGACCTACCCATGTGCTGTGGTTCCCAGGGATGACCAAGGGAGGGGCTGTTATTTTGCAGATATCGATGAATGCCGTCACCCTGACACCTGCCCCGATGGAAGATGCGTCAACTCCCCTGGCTCCTACACTTGCCTGGCCTGCGAGGAGGGCTACAGGGGCCAGAGCGGGAGCTGTGTAGGTGAGGGGTGTTTGCAAAGGCACTGAGAGGGCTCTCTGGCCTTGGGACCTCTGGTCGAGCCCACACATAGGGAGAGAAAGAATGGGACAGAGGGAAGCATCTTGGAAGCTATTGTCATCCATGATCCAGCTGGGTTCCCAGATGACGTTGAGCATGAGATGGGTGTGCTTCAGTTACTGGTACTCTGCCCTCTGAATCAGCTAGGGTGGAGGCCCCTTTGGCTTTTTGGCCATGTCCGTTCAGGAGCCATAGCCCAAGGTCCCAGAAGCTCCTGTAGCTGGATCCCGTTGGGCAGAGTGAAGTGCCAAGCATCCTAGGAGGAGTTGTTGTCAGCTAGCAGCCAGGCCCTGCTATGGTTTCCAGGGAGAAAGGGTCTTCTGCTCTACTGCATCTCAACAGCAGTGTCTAAACAGCAAGGCTTAACCGAACAGTGAGTGCTCTTCTCCTCCGAGGAAGCTGCATGTCAGCTGTAGGAGGAATGTTCTTTACCAGCAGCCCCCACAGGAAGAAGGGCCCAGGATTCAGAATGCCAGGAGGAACTGAGTTGTGAATAGATGCTTTGAGTCTCTGGAGAGGGCAGACATTTCCCAGGCCCTTGACACTGCCATTCAGCCACCCAGGCAGAGCTTGGCCTCTCTCTGCCTTGCCCACTCACCTGTTGAAGCTGGTTGTTGGGCTGGGAATATGAGATCATATGTTTGGTTGGCAGAGAGGTTCAGACCCACCATAAGGTGAGTCAAGATCTTGGACACTTCACTACAAGTGTCCTCTAGTGGGCAAAACTAGCCCCAAGGCTAGGGGATCTGGCTCCCTTTTCTAGTACATATGCAGTGTGCTCTGTGTTACTAGAGCTGAAGTGAGCTCAGTGGGGAGGGGCATTCTTTCCTGCTTTGGTGAGTGAGGCCAAGAGCTGTAATGACCTCATGGCCTTCCCAGGGTGGCCTACAGTGCCTCTCAATGGTGATTCCTTGGCCTCATAGTTGAGATGCTCTATGCCTGATGAAGGGGGCTGCATGAAGGAAAGGAGGCCAGCCTGCCATCTTGGACTTCTCTCCCACAGATGTGAATGAGTGTCTGACTCCCGGGGTCTGTGCTCATGGAAGATGCATCAACCTGGAGGGCTCCTTTAGATGCTCTTGTGAGCAGGGCTACGAGGTCACCTCGGATGAGAAAGGCTGCCAAGGTACAAAGATACTAACGCATCCTTCTTCCACAGCAAACCAGCCTGTAGCTCCTTCCCTCCACACACACACTCCGACCCCTGGCCCTGCATCCCTGACCATGCTGATCCAACACATCACTGCCAAGACCTGTCCTTTCCCCTACCTCTGCACACCTGTCAGTCTCTGCTATCCTGGCACGTCTGTCCTGCAGAGTCCCACACAAAAATCAATGGCCTGTTTCAGATGTCAACGAGTGTGCCAGCAGGGCCTCGTGCCCCACGGGTCTCTGTCTCAACACTGAGGGCTCCTTCGCCTGCTCAGCCTGTGACAGTGGGTACTGGGTGAATGAAGACGGCACTGCCTGTGAAGGTAACCCTGAGGAGGAAGTTGGCAGAGAGAGACCGAGAATATAGGCCCTCTTACCTTCCAAAGGACATTCCATATGTCCCCTAGCTTTGGACTGATGCTGAGGGTCTCCAGGCTAGGCTAGTTGACCCTACACATGGACTTGGCCTAAGGAGAGCTTCTATCATCATAATGCCCAAGTTTAGAGGTGAAGACAGAAGGAAAAGGGAGTCACAGAGACAGGAGGGAAGCTGACAGTAGAGCTGCCCCAGGAGCATTCTGGAGAGAGGGTGCTGGAGTTGCCCTAGAGAAGATCCACTACCAGGGCCTGCCCTTCCCCAGGGGCCTGGAGAGAGTCCTACAAGCTCAGAGAAGGAGGCCAGAGGCGTGGGGAGGTTCCTGCCTCGCCGGATGGAGGGAGCCCTCCTAGGCCCGCAGGGTGACCAGCTGCTGTCTGCCCCAGACCTAGATGAATGTGCCTTTCCTGGAGTCTGCCCCTCAGGCATCTGCACCAACACTGCCGGCTCATTCTCCTGCAGGGACTGCGACCAGGGCTACCGGCCCAGCCCCTTGGGCCACACCTGTGAAGGTGAGAGCCCCTGCAGGGGAGGAGAACACAGATGGGATTCAGGATTCAGGGAGACTAACCCATCACCCTCAGAAAAGAAAGTAGCCAGGACACAACAGGGGCTGTTTTCAGACCAAGGTCCCCTCTACCTACCTCGGATGGTGGGCTAGCTGGGTACACTTATTCTCACCCCTTGACCAACAGGAGTCGGAAAGCCAACTGCAGATCAGGGTCTGGGGGCCAATGAGCCACTGGACCACAAGCATCAGCATCGCTGGGCGAGCTTGTTCCACATGAGCTTCCTGGACCTTGTCCCAGGCCTGCTAAATTAACTTCTGTTGCCAAGGGTGGGGTGGGGGTGGGGGAAGCTTGGGTTCTGGTTTCTAACAAGTTTCTCAAGGGTTCCTCATAAGGGTGGATGT
The DNA here is from genome assembly GCF_000151845.1 of Pteropus vampyrus. Classification (NCBI taxonomy): domain Eukaryota; kingdom Metazoa; phylum Chordata; class Mammalia; order Chiroptera; family Pteropodidae; genus Pteropus; species Pteropus vampyrus. The sequence goes on from NW_011888958.1 coordinate 1,486,030, forward strand.
TCGGACCATATTTTAAAAGACACCAGCCTGCACGAGGCAATCTGTAGGCCGGCTTGAAGAGTCTAGTTTGCTACCTTCTCAGGTTCTCTGTATCTATGTACTTGGCTTATTTCTCATCTGTTTTCTTATTGCTTCTCAGTAAAATCTAAGCCATCTCAGCTATAAGGGTAGTGGGATTTGGCCACCCTAGTCCAGGGTTGCCGAGAAAGGCCAAGTGTTCCCAAAGTGGGCATTGTGTGGGCAGCTACAGAAGCCCAGCCAGAGGCAGGGAGAGCCTGCTGAGCTGGGACAAAGTAGAGGGAGCTGGAGTCACCCTGCTCCCCAGAGGCTCCCTCACCAGCTTCTCCCAAGTATGTTGCTTTATAAGGGGATGACGCCCCTGTGGGGCCAGACTCCTCATGCAGAGCCTTCTGGAGACCTCCCCACTGGTTCCTGTCCTTGGGAGGTGCTGCCATTGGCTTCTTCTTGTGTGACTCTGCAGATGTGGATGAGTGTGAAGACCCCCAGAGCAGCTGCATAGGAGGCGAGTGTAAAAACATGGCTGGCTCCTACCAGTGCCTCTGTCCCCAGGGCTTCCAGCTGGCCAATGGCACCGTGTGTGAGGGTGAGTGGCTCAGGTTTCTCCAGGGGAACTGGGGTCGGTGTTTGGGGAGGTGGGAACATCCCCAGGAGTGAACACTATCATCTCCCTGCAGATGTGGACGAGTGCATGGGAGAGGAGTACTGCGCACCCCACGGGGAATGCCTCAACAGCCACGGGTCCTTCTTCTGTCTTTGTGCACCAGGCTTTGCCAGCGCAGAAGGCGGCACCAGCTGCCAGGGTGAGACACCAGTTTGGCCATGTCCACTTGCCAGCAGCAGGGGATGCTGGAGACTAGATCTAGTACCACGATAAAATGCTCCTGGTCCCACCCAGGAATGGGAAGATGGGAGGTTGACAGTAATGAAAGGAAGCCAAGTGTCAGGGAGGGACTCTTTCCCCGGGCCTCTCCATGAAGTCTACATCAGGCACACATCGTCTGAACTCTGAGTGGTGTCACCCTTCTTCCGACAGAGCCCAGTTCCAGGGCTCCTCCCCGCAGCCTGGCATCTGGCTTCCATCTCTGAACTCTTTCTCTTACACTGAGCCACTCTCTGGTCCTCTTAGGAGCTACCTATGGCCCAGAGTAAGCTGCCTAGGGCCCTAGGGACCCATGGCTGGGTCTGCTGACAGACATCTTTGTTCTAGATGTGGACGAGTGTGCAGTCACAGACCGGTGTCAAGGAGGGCACTGTGTCAACACCGAAGGCTCCTTCAACTGTCTGTGTGAAACTGGCTTCCAGCCGTCCCCAGAGAGCGGGGAGTGTGTGGGTAAGGCTTCCAGGGGGGAGTGGACAGGGGTCTGCCCCACGTCTGCCCACCTCCACCTCTGCCTGGTCCTCAGCTCCCTGGGACCAGGAACTGCAGCTTCCGGGAAGCAAAGCACTTTCCACAGATTTCTCATCTAACGGATAATGTATTTATTGAGTTTCTGCTGACTCAGAGACTGTGTGAGGATGACAAAATGAAGACAATCATAAGCCCTGTGCTGGCGGAGCACACAATCTAGTTTTTAAAGCCAGACTGATTCAATAGACATTTATTAAAAACCTGCTAGGTTCAATGTCTTTTGTTAAGACAAATAGACAGTTATGGGCAATCTTAAAATTGAGCAAGGGAAACAGATATGAAGACAACTCTCCATAATACACTTTGGTGACGGTTTTATTTTTATAGAGAAGTATAAAGTACTCTACTGAGGGTGGGGGAAGGAGTGTCATGGAAGGCTAAGAGCTCAGTGCTTTCCTAAACAGCACAGAGCTCTCTTTCAGATGTTCATCCCTGCTGGGTCAGGGGAAATGACCCTGAATTTGATGTTTTGGGGTTGAGATGATCACAATAATTCAGAACAGATCAGGTATCCCAGAGGTTGTGGGGCATGACCTTATGATGCCAGAGAGGTGGGGCTAGAGCAGTGACATGGCCACTTCTGTACCCTCTCATGGCTCTGGGGACAGACATTGATGAGTGTGAGGACTACGGAGATGGAGACCCGGTGTGCGGGGCCTGGAGGTGTGAGAACAGCCCTGGCTCCTACCGCTGTGTCCTGGGCTGCCAGCTGGGCTTCCACATGGCCCCTACTGGAGACTGCATTGGTGAGTAGGGAGCGGCAGTCAGAGGCGGGAGGACTGAGGACACCTATTTTTCATGTATCCAGCTAGAAACTATTTTCTCCTGAGGACACTATTTTTGCAGCTGTTTGAAGTTTGTATATTTTCCATACAGCAGAGCTGACACAAAAATTGAAGAGAAATGTGAATGTTAGAGTTTGCTTGTCTTGTGTTTAGAAGTTACTTTTCACAAATCTTGGTGTTAATAGACCAAATAAATAAGTATTCCCAGCAAATAGAGAAAACCAGTGAGAACACACCCTACACTCGTCTCCACTGTCTCGCAGACATAGACGAGTGTGCCAACGACACTGTGTGTGGGAGCCACGGCTTCTGTGACAACACTGAGGGATCCTTCCGCTGCCTCTGTGACCAGGGCTTTGAGACCTCGTCCTCTGGCTGGGATTGTGTTGGTGAGAAGCCTTGGGCTAGCTGGACTCTGGGCCAGGGAAGGGAAGGCCCTTGGGCCCTTTATCCCATCTACACAGATCGACTGTCTTGGGTAGAGGTCCTGGGGCCCTTCTTCTGAAATGTCCATGGTCACATGGCTCCATAATGGGACCGCATAGAGTGGGCAAGGAAGGGCGATTTCAGTTCCACCCTACAGCTGGCACCTTGGCCAGGATGGTAGAAGTGTGGCCACGTCCTACCAGCAGAGGGAGCAAGCACATTAACCAAGGCTCCACCCTCCTCCCGAAACCTCAGGGTCCCAAGAGGCACTTCTAGAGAATGTGCAGAGGGAAGAACTCTTCCTCTTTTTCCATTTAGGGACCCTTGCCTGCCACTTTTCTCTCTCTCCATTCCCATGACCTCTGTCCATCTTTTTCTCCTGCCTGCTCACTCATACCCACTTCTGCGCTTCCCGCGAAACCTAACCTCTTCTTTTGGGAGGGTATCTGCCCACTGGGCCAGAGGCAGGCGCAGGGGGCATGGGCTGCCTGTTCTCTGCCCAAGAGCCTGTACTTATGCCTGGCAGACGTGAATGAGTGTGAGCTCATGCTGGCGGTGTGTGGGGCGGCGCTCTGTGAAAATGTGGAGGGCTCCTTCCTATGCCTCTGTGCCAGCGACCTGGAGGAGTATGATGCTCAGGAGGGGAGCTGCCGCCCACGGGTGGCCGGAGGTGAGCATGCCCCATACTTCACCCAGCCATTATGAATGGCCACTCTCTGGCTTACTCTTTCACTGCTCCGGTTCCTGAGAAGGAGCCTGGGCTGGGACTGGGGCAGTGTGGGCAGGGGTGCAGCTGAAGAATGGCATGTGGAGGGGTGAGGAGTCTGAGTGCAGCAAATGACAAGACAAGATGGGGGTGTGCTCCAGGCCAAAACACATCCAGGGGGCTGCAGGGCTTTGAGGACCCTACAGAAGGCTCAGAAAGCTCTGAGGCCAACTTAAGGTGGCCCCAGGGATCTCAGATTAAGCCTTGGAGGGGCCCTCAATCTAACCCCAGGAAGCTCTCCAGGTGAGGGAGGCCTGGAAGCTGAGCTAAGCTCGACTCCCCTCTTCCCACGCCCCCGTAGCTTTCTGGGTCAGCTTCCCACCTTAGGCTGCACTGGGATTCAGCTGACCTTCTCTGACTTGGGGAAAAGAAAGGAGGACCTAGAACAGGGAAGGGTGGAGGGGCTGGCGTACAGTATAAAGCAGAGGAATGGGCAGAAGGCTACACATACAGCATGCCAGGAAGGCAGGATGGCATACTGGAAAGAGCAGGGGCTTTGGCACCTGAGGAACTGGGGTCAACTCCCTGCTATGCTACTTAATAGCTGGTGGCTGTGGCCAGTCATTTAGCTTCTCTAAGCCTCAACTGCCTCATCTGTAAAAGGGAGCTAATGCTAATAATGCCCACCTCACAGGGTTGTTGAGAACATCAAATGAAATAATATAGGTAAAAGCATTTTGTACACTGTAAAGTGGTATATAAACGTTCAATTCGTAAAGGCTAGGGTGTCCCAGAGGGCCGTGAACAGACAATAATAAGGGGCATCTATCACACACAGGTCAGAGTATCCCTGAGGCCCCGCCAGGGGACCACCTCGCAGGCCCCATCCGCATGGAATGCTACTCGGGGCATGAGGGCCAGCTGCCCTGCTCCAGCCTCCTCAGCCAGAACACTACACAGGCCGAGTGCTGCTGCACCCAGGGTGCCAGCTGGGGAGAAGCCTGTGACCTCTGCCCAGCTGAGGACTCAGGTAAGGCCCTCACGGGTTCCAATCCTCTCAGGGTCAGCTTTTCAGGGTGCTACTGAGAGAGGGGGGAGGGGAGGGCAGAGCCCTGCTCTCTCTGAGCTTAGATGCCTCCTTACAGTTGAATTCAGCGAGATCTGCCCTAGTGGAAAAGGTTACATCCCTGTGGAAGGAGCCTGGACATTTGGACAGACCATGTACACAGGTAACCTCCCTACAGACCCTGATCCCCAAACTCCGCTCACCTGAGCTGGCCCAGCCTGGTCCTCCAGGAGGTCCCTGGGGAAGCTGTGCATGCAGGCTGCCTAGGTCACTTCCATCATTCCTGTCCCAGGGCTGATGACCTGCAGAGTTTTAACTAGAAGTTCTAACAGGAAGTCCTCTGGGAGTGTTCGTACAACCTCACCTCAGCTTTTCTGCTTCCCTGAGGCTGAACTCTCTGGAAACAAACCACAATGCCTTGACTAACCCAGTCACGGGGCACAGAGACAGAGAGGGGAGTGCTGCTATACAGAAGCCAGAAGCAGCTGCTTATCTCCCTGGCCCCACCTACAAAGCCAGAAACTTTGGGGAACCTGTACTCAAAAAGTGTGTAGTTTAGGTATGAGCCCTTTAGCACCCTAATCCTGAGGCTGGAGAAGGAAATAATAGAAAATGAAGTAGGTTTCCTTAAGTGCTTGCTATGTGCCAAGCACTATTTTAAGTATTTTAGATGTATTAACCTTTTAATTGTCATAACAAAGGTAAGAGGTTAAGTAGTCATACTTACATTTTTTAGGTAGAAACTGAGGCAAGGGGAACTTAAGCAAGTGGCCTGAAGTTATCCAACTAGCAAGTGGCAGGGCCAAGATTCAAACCCAGCAAGTCTGGCTTTGGAGCCCCTAGCCTCAAGTACTGCCTCATACTGCTTCTCACCATCCCCTCACCTCAGCTCTGCCTTCCCACAGACGCTGATGAGTGTGTGATGTTTGGGCCTGGTCTCTGCCAGAATGGACGGTGCCTCAACACGGTACCTGGCTACATCTGCCTGTGCAATCCTGGCTACCACTACGATGCCACCCGCAGGAAGTGTGAGGGTGAGGACACACACCACCCCTCCCAACCCCCAGGCCCACAGCTGAATGCTCACCCAGCCCTGCCAGCCAGCCCCATTCTTGCTGGGAGTTCCCCTTCTGGGGGGCAGACGCCAACTGCAGCAGGCAGGTCTGAAGTGAGGGGAGCTGTGGGGCTGTCACGGATTGTACTGGGGATGTTGGAAAAGTATCCCTGGGGAGGGGCCTCCCAGCCTGGGCCGGGGCAGGGGAGGGGGAAGCAGGGTGCTACCTCTTCATTATCAGTTACAAGAAAACCCTCTTCTGTGAAGGTGGTCCTTGGGCAAGGCGCCTTGGCACTGCCCACGTGTTTCTCCTGTCTTCCTGCCACCACAGATCACGATGAGTGCCAGGACATGGCCTGTGAAAATGGCGAGTGTGTGAACACAAAAGGCTCTTTCCACTGCTTCTGTAGCCCACCCCTCACCCTGGACCTCAGCCAGCAGCGCTGTGTAAACAGCACCAGCAGCATTGGTCAGTGGGCCTGGGGTAGCAGGGCAGCAGGGGGAATAACCTGGGCTAGGGTGGGGAGGGGTGGGCTCACATGCTTCTGTGCCTGTGCTACCAGAGGACCTGCCTGACCACGACATCCACATGGACATCTGCTGGAAAAAAGTCACTAATTATGTGTGCAGCCAACCCCTGCATGGGCACCGCACCACTTACACAGAATGCTGCTGCCAGGACGGTGAGGCCTGGAGCCAGCAGTGTGCTCTGTGCCCTCCCAGGAGCTCTGGTAAGAGAGGCGACCTGTGCCTGCATGGAGGGAGGGGAGGTACCTAAAATGCCCTCACCTTGTAAGGGGGGATTTAGAAAGGAGTAGAGCAATCAGAGTAATGGCCCTTTTTTCCATCCCTGTTGTTTGGGGATAAGGTGGGGCAGGTGGTGGAATGGGGAGAGGCGCACTGCCAGGAACTCTCTGAGGGCACTCGTCCCCCGTGCTCCCTTTCTCCTTAGGGCAGGCAGCCTAGGGATAGCACACCAGGCTTTATCTAACAGGAGTTGGGCCCAGCTTCCTCTCTCACTCCTTCCTGACAGAGGTCTATGCTCAGCTGTGCAATGTGGCCCGGATCGAAGCAGAGCGGGAGGCTGGGGTCCACTTCCGGCCAGGCTATGAGTATGGCCCCGGGCCTGAGGACCTGCACTACAGCCTCTATGGCCCAGATGGGGCACCATTCTACAACTACCTGGGCCCTGAGGATGCCATCCCTGAGCCACCCTTTCACAAGACAGCCAGCCACCCAGGGGACCATGCACCGATCCTTGAGTCTCCCCTGCAGCCCTCAGAACTCCAGCCCCACTATGTGGCCAGCCATCCAGGTCTGTGTTGCTGCAAAAATGGGGAAGAGGTGGGCACTGAAGTTGTTTCACTTCCATCTCCTCCACTGGCTAATCACTGCCAGCAGGGTGAGGTCAGGGAAGGGGAAAGACACGCCAAGCCCTCTCACAGGTCACTCACGGGACAACTCCAAATGCCCAGGTCAGACCCTAACGACTCTCTCTAATGAACTAGCACAAGGGACACAAAAAGGTACAGGACACCATCATCCTAACCTCAAAAGCTGCCTGTGGGAGGGAGCTGAGAGAACAAGAGAAAGCAGGTACACTCTAGTACTGTCTGTTTTTTCTCCCTCTACACCATTTAGGGTATGCAAAATAACCTGCTCTACAAGTTCAAACTTGTGACCTGAAATGCGAATTAAGGATTTCTAATTACTTGAAAGTCCCACTGTGGTGACTTGGTTTGTAAGTAGCACTCAGGGCTTGGATCTTAATGAGGAAGTCAGGCCTGGGATCTGTGCAATGGACACCATCCACAGGCACAGCCACCTTACCAGACTGATTAAGACTGTACTAAGGTTACGGGTGGGGTCTTTTTCAGGGATGGGGAGCTGCTTAGAGAGAGAAGAGGGTTAGGCGGATATGGTAGTTTTGCTTTGTGTTGAGTGAGAGTAATCCACTTTTGCTGCCAATCTTCTCCCAGGGGGAAAAAAAAAGACTATATAAAGATTTTATATAAAACACTCTCCCACCAACCACAACAAACTGTATGGTGACACCCAACTGCTCAGGAGCCCTGGCACTGTAAACATGGTGTCAGCCTTCTTGGGAGGCCTCATTTAAAGGTCTCTGCCACCTAAAATGATTCATATTTATTTTTAAGACTATTGCCTTTTGTTTTAGCATCTTTCTGTGAGAGTTTTAAGACCGTCTCCAACTCCACCCCAGGAATTCAACAGGAGCAACCCTTTGTAGCAGAGGGTAAAGGTCCAGGGGTTGGGTACAAGACCTCAGCTTCCTTCTCTCTCTGACTTCCTCATACCAGAACACGCAGCCGGTTTCGAAGGGCTTCAGGCAGAGGAGTGTGGCATCCTGAATGGCTGTGAGAATGGACGCTGTGTGCGTGTGCAGGAAGGCTACACCTGTGACTGCTTTGAGGGATTCCAGCTGGACATGGCCCACATGGCCTGTGTGGGTAAGTTTAGAATCAGAGTGGCAATGCCTTGGAAGTGGACTGACCCTGATGGCTCCCTATGAAGTCGGATGGCCCATTGCTCACTTTAAGAATGCATGTCTAAACCCGGGACAGCTAGAAAAGCCACTGCTGCCCCCTAGTGGGGCTGCCTGGCACTGGGTTGAGTGGTGAGAAAGCTCCAAAGGAAGGTCTAATGCTGTGGAAAGTCCTTTCCATGGAGGTGCCCAGACAAAAGAAAGGCAAGGACGAGAGAGCATGGTCACTCTCCTGGGCACAGTATGGGCTCACTACCACCTGCTGTGTCCCTGAGTTGCTCATTTTGGGGCAATGACTTAAGCCTCTGGCTGCCACACCCAGGATTACACTGCAGGGCAGGGGTCAGGGCTTAGTGACCCAGAGGGCCAAAGGCAACAGGCCAGAGGCCCTTGGGCTCCATCCAGCTGGCTCTCTCCTGTTTTCCTTCCTTAGATGTGAATGAATGTGATGACTTAAATGGGCCTGCTGCACTCTGCGCCCATGGTCACTGTGAGAACACGGAGGGCTCCTACCGCTGCCACTGCTCCCCAGGTTATGTGGCCGAGGCAGGCCCCCCGCACTGCATCGCCAAGGAGTAGCAGTGAGGGGTCAGTGTGGGCAGCTACCTGGAAATTGGCATCAGGCGGGAGCCTTGAGGACTCTTTCCTAGCTGGGAAGACACCATGAAGGCTTCAAGCAGGAGGCCCTGCAGCCCCACTCCCAGCCAGCTGTGCCTGCTTTTCATCTCTCCCAGCTTAGGTTCTGGCTGTGAGCTTCTGTCACTGCCTCCATGCTGCCATGCCCTTGCTTGGCTCAAACACCACCAAATGCTTTAATACCATGTCACTGGCCATGAGGCCCAGTCCACCATCTGTCCTGGCCTTGCTATGGGATGCTTACCAAAGGATGGCCTTCATCTTCCCTTCAAGCTGTGCAAACATGCAAGGTCCTTCGGCCTCACTGTAGACACCCTGTTCCAGCCATGATGATCATCCCGATGATCTCAAAACTGGGTCAGAGGCTACACCTGTCCTGGGGTGGTCCTTCAGAATCTATGGAGTAAAAAAGGATTGGAGGAAGTCTGGGGAGTGACTCCAATGCTCTTCCCCTAAGAACTATCACTACCACTCAGCCAGTCTGGTCTAAACCAGATTTTGCCACATCTCCATCCTGTAGCCACTTCTGTGTCCCCAGAGAGGGGCAGAAGATCCCCTCGTCTCAGAGAAGAGAGACTGGTACTAGCTTGCTGAGGGTGAGACACACAAATGAAGGGGAGCGAGGAGCCTAAGAAAGCAAGAGGGCAATATTAAAAATATAGGATGTTGATAAGGGGGAGCCAGGACTTTACACAAGCCTAAAGAAAATACTCAACAGCTTTGAGTAAACATTCAAAATCTATCCAGCAATAGTTCCTGTGCACCACAAGGGCTGCTGCAAGACAGGGTGCCCATCTCCGAAAATCTGTATTAAATACATACTGGTCCTTACAGAAAACAAAATCTCTCCTGGGCTCTCTTTTTGCAGACACTAGCTTGATGTGCTAAAAATAAAGAGTTCTATTTTCTAGCTTGTGAAATACAGTGTAGTCTTGTTTTAGGGGAAGCCAGATTTCCTGTGTTGTCCTCTTTACTCAGAATCCTCTGCCCTCTTCCCCTTCAAATGGCTGGCTGGCATTCCTCTGAGTTTACAAGTGGAGACCTACTCCAACCTTGGCTAGATGGGAGCTTAGATCCACAATGGAATAAAAAAATGTATATCTGGGCTCTTCTATTTTTTGTTTCATATTAAATTTCTTTACTATATTGGCTGTCTAAATATTAGACATGAGGCTATGCCTACCCCTTTGCCAGGTCTGCCAATAGCCTATGATTGGGTTCCAATGGGAAAAGATTCTTTACTCTTTTAAGAGAAAGAAAGCTCTGACTTTGTATTCCTCTGATCAATAACAATGCGAATGAACAAGGCTCCATGTGCCTGGAGACATGGAGATGAATACTAATTTCTTAATTTAATCTGTCCTGTCCTACCTGCTGCTGATTGCCAGCCATCACGTAACTTATTGAATGCTTGCTATGTGCTAAGAGGTGTTGAGGGCTATACACAAATTTCATTTAATCATCCAACAATACTACTTACTATTTTTATTCCCAACTTACAGTTGAGGAAATGGAGACACATGAAGCTTAAATAATTTGCTCTAGGTCACTATACTAGTTGAGATCTCTTCGGTAGACAAAAATATATAGTTCTTAAACATATTAAAATATTCTGACTTTCATTCATAACAAAAGAAATGCAAGTTAAAACCATACCAAGACACTTTAATTGTCATATTGGCAAAGATCAAAAAGTTTAAGACTCCTATTTGGCAACATCTGGAGGAAGAGTACAAATTGATATAACTTCTGAAGAGGATAATATGGCAATATCTTTCAAAATTATAAAAGCACTTAATCTTTGAATCAGTAATTTCACTTCTAGGAATTTAACCTTCAGTTATATTCTCGCCAAATGTGAAATGACATATTTAAGAGGTAATGACATATTTAAGAGGTACAGCATTATTTTTAATAGCAAAAGATTAGAAACAATTGTTATGGAGCCCTAAAGAGAAAAATAAAAAGTGGCTCTAAATGCCTTGATATCCAAAGTAGATTAAGGGAAAAAGGAGGTTTGTATAACAAAGTGTAACATATGCTGCTATTTGTCTAAAGAAAGGGGAAAGAGAATTGGGTATCTGCTAACCTCAATCTTGCCATTCCACCTTACACCTCATATTTCACAGAACTTCTCCCAACCCTCGCCTTCCTGCTTGCCCATCCAGAGATATTTCATGCACATATGCATATTTCCTTGTATTAGAAACACGAATAGCATACTATGCATGCTGTTCTACACTCTGCTTTTTTCACTTAATACACACTTGCACATAAGAGCTGTCTCATTCTATTTTATAAATGTATAGTATTCCATTAAATGAATAATTTATTTAATCAGTCCCCTAGTGATGGATGGACATTTTCAGTTTCCCACCTTTTGCTATTAAAAATGCTGTAATAAATATTCTTGTGCAAATGTTATTTCACATTGTTAACTATGGGATTATACCTGTGAGCTAAATTCTTATAAACAATGGTGGTTTGTGGGGAAGGTGACAGGGTGGACGGGTATAGGATTGGGAGACTTTTCATTGTATCCCCTTTTGTGTCTCTTTGAATTTTGTACCATATGTATTACCTATTAAAAAAATAAAATATTTTTAAATAGAGCTGCTGGACATAGATTGCTTAAATGTACCCTCTCTTTATATATTTACCTGACCATATTTTACAATTAAAGCCAGATAATTACTTCAAAACTTCTTAAATAAAACAAACTTCCTTAAAGCAGCCCTGTGGCACTTCCATGGAGAAGTGGCAAACAGAGACTTTAAAAGACCAATCATAAATACCAATGCTAGCTAGATATCTCGAAAAGTATAGGTGTTTCCTGCCTTTGAGACAAAACCATAATGTTGCAGTGGGGTGTGAGGCCCTGCATGCTGCAAACCGCATGACATCAGCCCAGGGCCAGTTTAAGGGTGGGCTACACCGTGAGGGTCAGTGCTACCCACTTCTCTATATAAGATGCTCCTGCCAAACTTTGACCTTCCACTCAGATGCTTTATAACAAAAGGCAAAAAGAATATGGCTCAATTCTCAGAAGAAAGAGAATGAAAAGTATCTTTTTTGAACATCTACTTTAGTAGTCCTTCCTAATCTTACTTTTGAACCTGTTTTCTCCTAATGCTATGTAATCAGTCAACATTCCCACAAAAAGAAACTAAGGGACACCTATAGTTTACACACCACTAGTCACTATCAAACACAAAACTCAAGACTACGTGTGATTCTACAAGATCTGGACAGTTGATCAAGAGGCCCCTTCTTTAGAGCCAACAGCATAAAGCTATTAACAACATAAAGCAGATCCAGGGTTTCCATGCCTTTGGTTCTCACACTATTATGTTTTGCTAAAGCAAAGGTGGGGCATGCTGCCCCAGGCACTCACTAGCTTGCATATATAAATAAAATGAATCCTACAACAAATAGGGCCTTGATAACCTCCTCTTGGAAAGTAAAGGGAGGCAAAAAAAAATCTTCCAATTGATACTAGAAGAGTATAAAATTTTCCTAAATGAATTTACACAGAAACATTTGTGAAAACATCTGCTGGCTTTTACGGCCTGCCAGGAAGAAGGCATCTGGTAATAAAGTGCCTACGAAAGATCCCATTCCTGTTTTACATTGCTTACTATTCATTCCAAGCAAACTGCCCACTGTCACTTTGATGCTATCATTTCCCCAAGTTGTTTTTAAAATTTCTACATCACCCCCCTCCAATGGAGACTTCCTGTTTGAAATTTCAGGTTTCCCAATGAAGCTTTCTGTGTGAAGACTGATTTCTCCCAAATCCACCCTTTCTAAACACAAAATTTCAACTTTCCCATTAATAGTAGGCAGTTACATATAGGCATTCTAAGGGACCCTGATCCTGTCTAACTGACCACTGCAATTTAATGGTTTATTTAGCAACTAAAGCTATTATGCTTATGCTATTAGTTTTAAAATCACCAAATCAATAAATAACTCACAAAAATATTCTGGAAGAATATTTCGAACATGTAAATGTAGCAAAATCTTTCTGAAGAGGACAGGACTCTTCTGAGCTAAAAATTTTATTAGGCCCAGGTACCAGCAGCAATTCCCGACGTCTTAATAAAGCTACGCACAGATGCTTCCATGGTATGCTGCTTTCTGCCATGGAAATCTGCTAATAAATCTGCTCAGGTTTCTGAGTGTCCTCTTCTTTCCACTTTGTATGCACTGCATATACATAATAGGTTTGTTTTCTCTATGTCCTAGGTTTTCCCATACTGAAAATGTGAGTTTCTGTCTCAGATACTTTGTCTCTAAAACTCTATTTTCATTTTTAATGGTAATTCCTTTAATTTAACACCTTTAATTCTATCCAGTCTCAGAATGATATTCTTCCAGAATCCACTTGGGTGTGGCTTCCCAACTTCAGTATTTATAAATCATTCATCATGGTTATAGTGTTTTTGTCATTGTTTAGTTGTCTGTCCACGCAATTCTGGCTCCCCCAGCATTGCCATTACTAGCGTTGTAGCCTATTTAAGTTCCACACTCAAACACGTACATTAAAATTCACGGGAATTTGTGGCTTAAAATGCTTTTTCTTCAGTGATCCTAAAGTAAACTTGCCAGGTTTAACAAATAAATTTAGAGGATCTCAGTTAAATTCGAATTTCAGAAAACAAATAATTTTTAGTATGTCTCATGCAATATTCGAGACACATTCATTCTAAAAATTATTTGTTCATCTGAAATTCAAATTTAACGAGGCATCCTGCATTTTGTCTGGTAATCCAATCTACAAGAAAATCCCTAAGTATCTATCATCTATACCAACAAAGGGACCAGTTCCTGCTACACATAAGATCAGAGATGTCTTTCACCATAAGTGAAGCAACATATCCTAAAAAGATTCAGTCACTAAATGATCACAGAATCTTGAAATATCTGTGGGAGTATGGAGTACGGAGGCTATTTTTCAAGTGATTCAGATATTAGTGGGGCTTAAGTCTGTTTTCAGATGAGCTTTTGGTTTTGTGAATCTAGCAGATTCATGAGTGTGAGAGGAAAATGTATGTGCTTTAACAAGTGGAAGTGGAGAATGAGCTGCGCAGAAAATAAGGATAAGTCAACTACCACATTCAAGAAGGGTGAGATGAATAGAGAACATTTCATTTGCCTTTCTCATCCTCTCTGGCCTAGTAATCAGTGTCCTAGCTACCTAATCTGTGACTTTGATCCAAACCACAAGTAAATAAGGACTTTCTTTAAAACGAAGCTTTTATACGTAGCTATACAAATATGTATAAGCAGCTCTAAAGGCCTGGAAAGTAACTCCAGATTTTGGAACTTGAGAGGCTCTACAGATTATACTGGGTTTCAACTAGTTATTAAATCTTAGGTAACAGCATCTAGAGGCTTGGCCTTAGAATCATGCAGGAGAAATTAAGTCAAGAGTAAAAGTTTCACATTCTGGAAATAATAGTGGCAAAACACAGCACTCCTGGATTGTGGGAAATAAAACTGAGAGAGGGACATGATTGGAAGGAAACTTCTGGAATTCTACTAATCCCAGGTTCTTCAAATTGGTACAAATGGTAGCAACCTCTGGGTCACCTGTCAACACATCAAAGTTTGACAGAGAAAGATGACCCACAGGAGCAGCCTGTCTGTGCTTGAGGATTATTCAACACTTGAAATGAGCTTCGGATCAGTTCTTGGCTGAAGTCCACCTGGGATCCTTTCACGAAGGCCAAGCTATCAGAGTCAACCACCACTCTTGCCCCACCCTGTTCAAATACCCTGAAAAGACAGGAGAAAAGTATTAATGAGTATCATAAATAAAAACACGACACCCTCCGAGCTCTGATATAAGAGGTGCACATCCTCGGTTTTCTGAAACACAGAGCAAGCATCCCTTATTATCAACAGGTGCCGATTTTGAGGCAAAAAAGATTCAATGGAATGAATAATGGGAAATGCTCAGAGATTTAGACCTGGAATCTAGTCTAGCATGACTCTACCAACTACCCTATGGACCTAGGCTGGCCACTTTTCCTCCTATAACTTAGTTATTTTGAATCAAGACAACAAATCTTCACTGTATCCCCACTGTGTGATGTTAAGCATCCTTAGCAAACCTTTTAAATTTGGAATAAAAATTTACCTTAAACTGGAGACACTTTTATTCCTCCCGCACAATCTCTGGGGACCCACCCCTTCCTCCTTGCCTGTCGTCGGGGTTAATAACTGTATCCAGTGAAAATCTGTATTGGAATCCGGAGCATCCACCTCCTTCCACCTCCAGCCTGAGGAATTCTGACCCTTGGGTGATTTCCAGAAGCCTCTGAAATGCAGGAAGAGGAGATCAGGAATGCCGGGCCAGGGGAGGAAGAAGGGTAGGCCAAGGGAAGGTCTCCGCACTACGAACTCCCGTCTGGGCACCGCCACCGCTTTTACCTGGACGCAGCTGTCCGTGAGGTGAACCTGTCCATCGCCAGCCTCGGGGCTGGAAGACGATGCTTCCCGTTGCGTCTGAGGTCCGGCGGAGGCCGCGAGGAGCCTGCTGCGCGCAAGGGAGGATGATAAGTCCAGAGGAGAGGGGCACTGGCGATCCTCTACCTCGAGAGCCTCACGCCACCCCCGCACCTCTCCCGCGGACCTGTGTCCGCTTAGTTCTGGACACGCAAAACCTAATACTCTTCCCAAGTGCCCTTCTTGGCTTGGTACCTGCTCCTCCGCCAGGGGGTGACCGACCTCAGCGCCGAGGCCGTTAGGGTCAAGCCCCGGGCGGCCGCCATCTTTCTTCACGAATCCCGCCCCTTGCGTCGCCCCAATCCCCTTCTCCGCCTGGGCCTCAGGAGGCGGGACCCATAGAGACCACGCCTTGGAGCACGCCTATTGGGTGTTGCGGGAGGAGAAGGAATGTGGTTGGCTAGAAATGTTCCCATTGCGGAAGCGGGGACGCACCAACAAAGCCGAGAGCTGAAGAGAGGGGCGGGATGGAGATGTATCCGAGCCCACCCGGCCGCAAAGTGGACAAGATGGGCGGAGATAGGGCAAAACCGTGCGGAACCAGGCTCCCAGGAACCCGCCCAACCCAGGAGCCGGGGGCGGGCACTGACCCTGGTCGCCTGACTGAGCTCCGCCCCTGGCCACCTCCGGCGGGTTTATCTTGTGATTACTGCGGCCGCTTCTTCCTTCCTCTCTCTTGGAACCTCTTTCGCAGCAATGCGTTTCTTAGCCGCCGCGTTCCTGCTCCTGGCGCTCAGCGCCTCCGCCCTGGCAGAGCCGGTGCATTTCAAGGACTGCGGTGAGCCTCGGACCAGCCCGAGGTTTCCGCGCTCTCTGCGGGAGCCTCCGCCAGAACCTCGGGCTGATTCCCTGGGCTAGGTTGGGCGGGTTCCGTGGGCGGCCAAGCTCAGCTTCAGACCCCTCATAGAGTGGGCTGGCGTGGGCTGGAGTGGGGCAGAAAGTGCCATCCTCGAGGAAACTCGATCGCTCACAACTTTGTTTCCTTGGAACGCTTGTTTGGGGTCCCTGGACATTCCTGGAGGTGGACCTTTTGCTGAAGTTTCCTGAAGTTTGTAGGGCAGAGAACTGAAGCTCCATGTGCAGTGCGGGGTGTGAAGGGTAGGACGCAGAACTTTTTATTTTTATGCCCGTATCTTGGATGACCTCTCCCTCCCTACTTTGTTTGCTTTTATTTTTGATTTAGCATTTGCTGACAAGTCAAAAGTCAGTTCTCCTTTTCCTGACTTATTCCGTTAGCGTTTTCTTTGGGCTATGGAATTTCGTGATTCCTATCTATAAAAACCTGTGCTTCTGGTCACAGCTTGTGACACATAACCCCCTCTTACCGCTGTGGTTGGAATCTTTATTGGGAAATACAAGGGGTGGGCTGTAGAAAATGTGAGTTTGTTCAATCAAGTCGATAGAATTATTTGTTCCAGACGAACTTTTCTAAAGTGGAGAGGTATAGTGATAAATGAAAGAAGTATGAAACTGATTTTATAAAATTTGTGAGCTGGAAGAAAACTCGGAGATCATATAGTCTGGCAGTCATTGAATTCCAGAGACGTTAGATAACTTACCCAAAGTCACACAGCAGAATGAGAACCGATATAAGTTTGCTCCTCTATCCAGTGCCCAGGTAATAGTAACTGCTTAATAAATATTTGTTAAAAAAATAAATAAATAAGGGAATAAATACTCTTTTCACTATGTCATCCAAATTCATGCTGAGGCAAAAGCAAAGTTGGATACTAGGAGACAGATTAAGGAATAAAGACTGCTGGCCTATTAATACTTAACAAATGCTGTTCCACTGACCTAGGACACTGGCGGTTGAAAGATGCTATTATCACCTCAGATTATTGCTTTTCCCTCCATTAAACTTAGTGGCCAACATTTGGATGAAGATACTGTATTAACTTTATTAACTCATTCACCCCTCACACTGTTTTACAGGTAAGGAAACAGGCACATAGAGTACCTTGCCCAAGTTCTCATAGCTAGTAAGCAGAAAGAAACTAGTGAGTGTTTTTGAGCCACTTTGGGTTTCAATGGTAACATTAACAACAACAGCAACAAAAACTAAAGAAATTAAATTTAGACTATCGTTCTACTCATTTGAGAAAAGCAGGTGTGCGCCTTTGGCAAGAAATTCTTAAGTGAAAGAGGGTTTCAGTTAGATTTTCAATTTACTTTTGAATTGGGAAATACAGTGTAAAAACTTTAGTGCCCACATCAAAAGTTTTTTGAGTTCCTCTGTATGCCCCTTTTCCCCTGGAGTGGCATTTCCCCAAGTCAGAAATGGGGCCCAGCAAACTAGTTTTGCAATTTTTTCAGCTTAGGACTGAGAAGTTTGTTCTGTTGACATTGGAAGTCCAAGAACCTCTTGTCAACCAAAAAACTGGATGAAGGAGCTACAAGTACTACCCTTTACTCAGTTCCTACTAGATCATGTGACCCGGCCTTGAAAGCAGATAGAAGCTGGACACAGAAAACTAGCATTAACGCTGATTTTCAACAGGTTGTTGATTAAGGTTGAGATGGTTTTTGTTTGTTTTTTATCTGACCGTAGAAGATAGGACAGAGTAGAAGAGGGTCTTAGAGAAGAGAATCCTTGCCTGTATATTCTGAGAATTTTGCCATCATGGAGAAGCTGTCTGGGGATAAGGGACTGCAAGATATTTATAGACCTAGCTGGAGCAGTGTTGGTCACTGTACATACAAACCTTTTCAACTAAAGAAAGCATTTTATGGCCTCTCTTTGGCATGTGTGAATTGCCAACATCACTCCCCTTGCGCTCGGGGGCCATTATTAAGTAAAGTAAGAGTTACTTGAACACAAGCACTATAATACCAGAACTGAGACATCAGCTACTAGGTACCTAGCAGGACAAAGAGATGAGTTATTTCCAGGGCAGGTGGAGTGAGAGACAGTGTGAGATTTCATCACACTACTCAAAATTTAAAATTTATGAATAGTTTATTTCTGGAATTTCCCATTTGATCTTTTTGGACCATGGTTGACCATGGGTAACTGAAACCACAGAAAGCGAACCCGCGGATAAGGGAGACTACTGTGTAGCATTACTGTGTTCCAAACACTTATCTGATAGCTAATTTTTGTTAGATCACCTACTCTATGAGGTAAGTACTATTATTATCCCGAGAGGGTAAGTATCTTGCCTTGAAGTTACACAGTAAATAATGGAGCCAATGAGATTTCAAACCCTGGCATCAGGTCTCAGAGTCTACAGTGATGGCCGAATTGAAAAGCTTAAGCGTACCCTGTTACAGGCAGTGTTAACAGGCAGTTCACTTGCATTCTGTTCCATTCAGCTGTCCAGTTTGAGGGGACTGGATGAGATAATGGGATTTCTAAAGATTTGTACTTAACCTTTTTTGGTCCAGCATTTATTATGAACAAACAGCACTTTTGTCCTCGTTTAGGCTGAAATCAAAAAAAAAAAAAAAAGACATACACTCTGTTTCAGTGATACTTATTTTGAAGAACACAGGTTTCCAAAGTGTATTGCAGATGCATTCTTAAAATTGTTCTCACTGGTGAGGGTATACAAAACTTGGAGACACTGATTTGGAGATACCAGGACAGAATTGAAAGATGGAGGTGGGGGGAGAGGCTGTTTGGGAGCAGCCAGTTTCAAGATTCCAATTGGAAACAGTAAGGCTATGACTTGTGCCGTATGTATGTGGCTTTAAAATCCTGTGCTGGGGTGGAAGGAGGGATGGGGATGATTTTCCCTTGTATAGCCCTCTCAGAATGTAGAGTAGGGGAGCTGGCTATATATATTTAATAATTGCCTTCATTCCCATTTACCCATCAAATATGAACAGTTTCCTGGAGATCAGAGGAGAACGAGCTCACCATAATTGGGAGAGCAGAGCATCTTCCCATTAGGTAGGGACAGCCTAGGTGGTTTATTTTTCCTTCTATTCAAATTCATTTTTCCTCTTTTGCAGGTTCCGGGGTTGGAGTTATAAAGGAAGTGAATGTGAGCCCATGCCCCAACCAGCCCTGCCGTCTGCAGAAAGGACAGTCTTACACTGTCAATGTCACCTTCACCAGTAGTGAGTAAAAATGTCTCTTACTTTTAAATTTGTCTTAAAGCATAACATTAATCTCAAGTATTGCAATTAGCATGGGAGTGTAGGGGAGAGGAGCTGCAATCAAGAATTCTGAGACCTCCCTTCCAACTTGTACAAAGTTAGGTTTTGCTATACCCTTAGACACCCTTCTCATACGGGGTTCTCCTATGCCTGTTTCCTAGAATCCCTTTAAGCAAAGAGAGATTTCCATGTGTTTATAGGTGAGAAAAGACAACTTGGCTTCTCTCTGTCCAATCTGGAACCATATTGCACAGTGGCTTTTATGGGAATGTCAGCTCTATTTAGTTAGCTACAGACTCCAGAATATTAGTACAGACCCCAATTCTGTAGCCTTTGAACTTCTCCAAAATGTTATTTCAGGCAATATACCTTCCAGTGATTAAGCCTTAGGTTCTACTTCAGAATATAAGAGCAATTAATGCTTAGCCTCTGTAAGGTTGAGGGAACTCACTGGGAACCCAAGAAGCAATCAAGAGCTTTCTTTAACTTGAAGAAATATTATTGGAACTTGTTGCTTCCTGGTACCACATTCATCACCCTCAGATTCCCAGGAACTTAGACAAATACAAAGTCTTTATTTCTAGAAAAGGCATATAACTTGAATCCTCTCATTTTCTAGCCTATGGAACTAGACTAGACAGTCTAATAAGAATTCTGAAAGTCTCCATCTCTTGTTCTTAAGCCTAAAGACAGTTGTTTTCTCTCCTGTGTGATACCCTGGCCTCTCTATTGTTCCAAACCAAAAAAGTACCTTCTAAACTAAAGTAATTGCCAACCCAGAGAGAAAGAAATAGAGCCAGTACTCCAGATCTCCAGAATAACCTATCGGCTCATAACTCTGCCCTAATTTTATTATATGTATTCCTCTTGTCCATCTTGTCATGGAGGATAGAGCTTAGCAAGAAATGTGCCTCTTTATAATCTTAACCCAGTTTCTAAAAGGTTCACTTCTTTCTCTACTGTTACAGTCCATGGTGTATCCATGTAGACTAATTATTCCCTTTCCATATGGCCTTACATTTTATTCTTAATTTCTCATGGAATCCTTTGGGTGGGAGTATTTGAGAATTCAGAGACCAGTCTCCTAAAACTCTTCAAGATACACAATACACTTGAACAGAAGCTGATGTAAATTGTAAGTAGAAAGTTTACTGCCAAAACTCAGTTACTTTGTGTTGGATGACGTTTTTTATCCAAGTAACTCTGATTCTCCTGAGAAACAGAAAGACAGTGAAAAGTAAGGTGGGGTTAAGAGCAAAGAGACATCCCCTACCCCGCACTGATTCCCTTTTTTTTGGCATAATTCAGTAATTTTCCAAGTTTTGGTGTGAATGCTTGCTTTTTAGCAGCATTCCTAGAGGCACTAAGCATAACTACAAAGAGAAATAGACCCTAGGAATTGAGAGGTATAGACTACGATTTACTATCATAGCAATGCCATTGCTTGAAAATGTATCTGAATTTTTTATTTAGAGTTTGGAAATAGGCTGTTTCCTTCACTATCTGATTATCTTTTTTTTTTTCTCCTCTCTCTCTCTCTATCTCTTAGATACTCAGTCCCAAGGGAGCAAAGCCTTGGTGTATGGCATCCTGATGGGTGTCCCAATTGCCTTTCCCATTCCTGAGTCTGATGGTTGTAAGAGTGGAGTCAACTGTCCCATCGAAAAAAACAAGACCTACAGCTACCTGAATAAACTACCAGTGAAAACTGACTACCCCTCTGTAAGTGACGTTGGTGTTGAGGACACTTAAGGCCTTGTGACTAGGTTAGATATCTGAGGAATGAGGAAGAAAGAAAAGGTCGGAGTAGGAGTCCTTCATCTCCATGATGAAGAAGCAGAAGCCTGAGGAAAAGGAGTTAAGTTAGTGTTAGGAATCGTAAGGTACGGCAGATATTTTTCATCGTGTCCTTTTGTTCTTTGTTTATAGCCTAATGGTTAGCTATGTATATCTACAGTATTTCACTGGATTCTCATGACCACCCTGTGTAGAGGTGATATTATTCCTATTTTACAGATGAAGCAATTTGAACTTCCAATGTTATGTGATACGAACAGAGTCCACTCAGCTAAGAAATATTATAGCCTAGATTTAGAGCTGAGTCTTGTGACTTCAAAACCTGTACAGTGTTGAAAGATTCTAGCCAAGTATCAAATAGTTCAAGATTTTAAGTTGTCTTAGCATTGTCATCAGAAAATTCTGGTTTCTCTATTAAATCTATTAATAAGAGAGCAGTAGCTCATTAGCTCCACAGCAGAGGGGTAGCTTTTTCTACTCTTCCTTCTCCTCTCTACCCACCTCCCACCCCTGCCTTTACCTCTAACTCGCCCTGCTATACCTACTTCTTTTTCTACCAAACATTTGTAAAGTAGAGCCTGCTGGAATGGGCCTGTATTAAAGGTATGAATCTTGATGAGAATGGAGGAAGTAAAAGGATTGGGTTTTTTTCAAGAAGAAAAAGAGCTGTATTTTTTTAAAGGAAGTCAAATATAACCCAGGAGCAATCTGGCCATTTATTTTCTAGAAAGGGCAAGTAATTAACATTCTAAAGAGTCTCTAATGTAGGAAGTCTGTGTTTAAGGGATGTTGGAGACCCTAAAGGTCAGAGACAGATTTATACATTAATTTGCAGAGTAGCCATGTAATCATGGGCTTTTCAGAGCCTCGGTTACTTATTCAGAGTGTCTGGTTAGGACCTGATACATAGGCACTTAATATATTGTACTTATCGTTAAGTCAATTACATTTCATTTGAAAAACAGCTTAAACTATGCTAATTTTACTGTATTAAGTGAAACAGTAGTTAATGTGTACTTGTCTTAAAAACTTAAAAGCAGGTTTCCAGAAGCTGGGTATCACTGTCACCCAAGTGTTATGTTGTAAAGAAACATTTGAGTACAAAAGAGAGATAGTAACTAATAACAAGTAAGTTCTTGTCTATGTAAGAAAAGACTGGCAAAGTGTTAGTGATTTATTAAGAATTAGAAGGGATAGCTCATAATACTGTGTAGCAAGTCAAGGCAGAGATCTCTAATCAGGTATATTATCACAAAACAGTTTAAGGACGTTAACTGAAACTCTATGCTACAAACAGTTATTGTTCTTGAAATTACTCATACAATGGTAAACTTCGTTGGACATCCTTTATACTTTGCTATTTCCATTTCCAACTAACAAGTAAGTTTCCTTATACTTAAGAATCTAAATGTTTACTTTCTGCTCTTCATGGTTACAGTTGGGAAAAGCTGGATCAGTTTGCCAAACACATGAGAAATTGTCTAAATGTAAAGTTATTTTTATGTAAGCCTTCGTTTATGTACTAGTGAGCAATAAGATGGAAAAAATGCTTTAGAAACTATATTTGATAAGTTACCTAGGTTAGTACGTGGTGCTAACACCAAATCATAGATATGACTTGGTTTACTCTTCTAAGTTTAAGGACACAGGCTGTGCCCACATCCCAAGTAGCTTTCATGATGGCCTGTCCTAAGAAGACAAGCGTGAGAAATTAGGCAGTTTGTTACAATGTACATCTAGGATTCAGAGTTAAACCAATTCTGGATGGAAATGAGGTATGAGTTTCATTTTTCCCAATTCTTTTTCTCTTTCTCCAGATAAAACTGGTGGTGAAGTGGGAACTTCAGGATGATAAAGACCAATATCTCTTCTGCTGGGAAATCCCAGTACAAATTGAAAACTAGAGCTATTTGATGCCAGTATGTCCATCTGGGGATGAGAGAATGTGGGTGGAGAGAGGGGAGGAGAAACCAAGTCTACACTAAATCAGTGCCATAAGGTAAAAGGAATTTCTAGACTGTTGTTTTATGCTTCTCAACCTCTATCCTCATCTAAGACCCTATTTCCCGAGAGCTCAGAACTGTTGCCCTTGTAATACCTTTTGTAAAAGCATAAAGGAAAGGAGAGCGAGGGACTGTAGGGATTGATTTAATTGTCTTCAGTGTTTTTTGCTGTTGAATAAGGAGAGTCCCGCCCGACAGGACCCAAATGAGGTTGCTTAGGGACGTTGGATGATGTGTCGTGGGGTTATTGGCCATTGCAGTGGAGGACAGGTTCCAAACCACGTTCGTCTAGCTGGGATAGTACATCTCCAAGTGCCTCACTGAGTTCAGTACATCTGGCCAACAAGCCTGCTGATTCTTGAAGGCACCTCCAGCTCCGCTGCTTCAACAATGATGACTTGCTCTCCAGTGGTATCCAGCGTTTCGGTGGAGGGGGAGGTGTTCCGTGACAGAAATTCAACTCTGGGTGGCTGGTTCTCGATGGTTATCTCATGTCTCCTTTTCTGTCTTGGGTGGTTTTCATTAAATGCAACACTCGATTAGCAGATATTTGATTTTTTTTCTAACATTACCTTGTGACCTCTATGCACCTGGAAATGTACCTTTGAATGAATAAAAACTTGATAGTCTTCTGCATTTGCGCTCTGGTCAGCTGCTTCTTTCAGACAAATTATTTCCCTCAGATCCATGGAAGACGGACACCCAGTCCCATGGTCCCTGAGTGTAATAAAGATATGACTCTTTTAGAAACTGCCTTTTCTCCCCTTTTTGCCCAGTTAGACCTTACTTATCTATTTCATACAAGATGACCTTGTTTTGTTTTATTTTACATAATCTTATACCACAAGTGTGCCTGATATAAGCAGTGAAAGCAGACATCACTTCGTTGAATAATAACATCCGAAAGGTCTAAGGAACTGAATGAAGGAAGTGGGCAGCAAGTAAGGTTGCAAGTTGGCATGAAGCATAGTAGTCTTTTGGGAACCTTATGCCACAAGGAAAGCCTAGAAGCTTAAAAATGAAATATGAAGTTGCAAGTAATGGCTAAGCTAATTAAATCTCGGAATTTCCTCCTTTTGAAGTACAAGTATAATCATGGGGCATGTATTTTGCTGCTTGTTTTAATCAATGCACTATCAGCTTTTAGCCATCGCAGGGATTATAACCCTGTTCATGAGTGAGTTGGGTAACACGGACCTTGAAAGTCTTCTGTTTTTGGTTGGGATGCCTATATAGTAAATCATTTGGTCCAGTGTTTTTCATCCCAATAATTTCATTAGACCCTTGGATTTCTTTTGCTTGTAAGTTCCTCAGGAAAACCACCAGGGGACAGCCATAGATTGGGAATAAAGTTATCAACAGCCAAGATTGACTAGTTAATTCCCAGAGCCATTCCACCACTGTACTCTTTAGTCAAGACCTTTTGTGTATCCTATCACATCGTGTCCAGAGGGACAGCCCACTCTGTCTCCACATAATGGACCCTAGGTATGTCAGACTTGTATGAATTCCACAGGGGTTAAACTGCTGTGGTCTCTGGCTTCAGACTGCGAGTAGTTGGATCCTGGCTCCACCAATTAATAGGAACACCAGTGCGGTTTTTAAATCCCTTAACCTCTCTGGTTCTTCAGTTCATTATCTGTTAAATAGGGACAATAACAGTAGGACTATGAGGGTTAAATGAGGTGAAACATGTAAAACATTTAGAATGGCCCCTGGCACACAGCACAGACTCAGTAAATGTTAGCTATTCTAGAAGAGAGACACTGTTCCTCATCTAGAAACTGCAGAAAAAATTCAATCCTATGTGTGGTATATCACTTCAGAAAAATGAGGCTGCCCTCTGTGCATATAATTTTTTGAGGTGCCTGGAAAAACTCAGTTCTCATGTACGTCTGCTCTCTCCTTCCCAGAAGACTTCTTATATCACTGAGCTCCTTGAGGCTAATGGCTCCCTGCCCTGCATTTCATACTCCTGCTTTCATACAAGAGACAGTAGAAAAGCAGTTCAGCTAGTGTATACCCTTCAGTAAGAGGAGAAGGGTAATGCAGCCACTTATAACTGTTCACCGGCCGTTGTGAAGCTGCGTGGAGCCTGGCAGCAGTGAGCTAGGTAGGGCTCCCATGGGGGGATTAGTTTGAAAGGTCATCTTCTGCACAGACGATTCACAGGCACCCCTGAATCATTAAAACATTGAGAAGCACTGAATCTTGGGCTGTATAAGAAAGGTCATGTTCTTTCCAATGACAGTCTCATGATTTTCTAGTCCACTGAGCAAGCGATGGAGGCTTAGACACAGCTCCTCTCTTGCATGAATTCCAGGATAGAAAAAGCCCAGACTCTAGTCGTTAAAAAAAAAAAAAAAAAAAATGAGCAGCACCCCTGCTTACAGAATAAAGAGAACTCAATACTTAGTATCCCCAGTTTGGTAGAAAGTTAGGTGGGAGGCCTGGCATTTAGTCAAATCAGGCTAATAAAAAGCAATAAAGCATGGAGTAATTTCCAGTCTTCTATGTTTGGTTTTGAAATCTTAGTTGACTTTCTAAAAAAAACAAATTGATCTTAATTATGCTTTGCAAAGGTTGATAAAACAGTCTGTTCTCTGAGAACACCCACAGAAGTAGGGAGTGTCTTGACATAGGTGAGGTTCAGGCTAAGGGAAGATGATCATGAATTAGCTATTCACATCAGAGAATCCAAAAAGCAAATATTGCTTAAATGACTGGGTTGGTCTGAAGACAGGGTCAAGATACATAGGAAGAGGATTAACACAAAGAAAAAGGTTATATGTGAGAAATGTCACTGCAGTGAT
>NW_011888958.1:1513002-1518041 GCF_000151845.1 Pteropus vampyrus
TTTGACAGAGGTTCTCAAAGGATGCACACAATAGTTGTAAGACACTTTCTGGGTTTTGCAATCAAGGGAAATAATCAGTGTTAAATGGTAAGATGACCTTTCACTGAAACAAAGAGAAAACATTTTAGTGGCTCTTCCATTAACTACTATTAATGTGTAATATATACATCGAAGGGATTGGGCCAGATAATCTCCAAAGTCTCTGTCAGAATTAACAGTTTATGATTCTCTGAGACTGTCGACAAAAGAACTCCAGCCTATAGAAAAATTTTATATGAGTTTATTTGAGCCAAATTTTGAGGGCATGCCCAGAAGCAAGATGTCAATGGATTGAGAAAATGCTCCAAAGAATAGCAGTTTTGCAGCTTGTTTTATACATAAGAATCAAAGGAGAAGACATAAGGAAGTTTCCATGAAATAATCCATTGGCAGTAGATTAAGGAGGCGGGGGAAAGCGAAGTGCGAAAATCTGTAGAATTGGATAAAAAACAAAATGGAGAAACACTTCTTTTACATTGGTGGGTACAGGATAGTTAATAATTAAAATTTACAGCACATAAAGATGATATGCGGGGAACGACATAACACTGAGGGATAACACTGTGCTCTCTTGCCCTGGTGGTTGTGTGCTCTGGCGCCGGCAGCCGTGCCATCAAGAGCTCTAGAAAAAAAAAATTACTGTGACATTTCAAAAATATATTATCCTAGATCCGTAAGAACAATGAACAGAGCTCACTTAAGGAAAAGACTGCTCTTTGCTAAGGAAGCTATAGACCTGGGATGTGACTACCCACCATTGTCTGCCCAGTTAGGAATTTATGGTCAGACCATCCTGCATGGTTACTTTTGGTCACTGGGCTTGTCAGGTCTGCCAGGTAACCCTCTGATCCCCCTTTTCATTCATAAGACACTGAAGGGAAGTTTGGACACCACTGGCAAGCAGACAGATGAATCTTACCTGTGAGAGCAAGGAAAAGTCCAGGGGAGCTTAGGAGTGAGACTAAAGCCAAGATATTCATTTAAAGACCATCTCAGATATGTTTGGCCCGTGGGACTTTATTACCCAGTTCTCCAGAACACTGAAGTATGTTGTCTTGATTTTTCTCTCCTAATCTTGTCTTCTCCTGCCTGGAGTTGTTGGTCTCTGCCCCTCCCAGGGAGTTTTAGAGTCTAGGAACCTGGCATCAGAGAGAGATGCCACTCAGAATGGGGACTTGCCCCACAGAGCAGTTGAGCATTGCCCAGGGTTTATGGGGAGGTTTTCACTGTTGGGTCACAGTAGTTGTTTATGGATTTCTATAACATTAAAAATTTTCAATAAAATCCGGCTTTATATCCCACCTCCAACTCTTCCCAGCTGATTGACTTTGGATAAGTTATTTAACATTTTTTTTTTGGTGATGAGTACTTTTAAGATCCACTCTATTTAACTTCTTAAGGCCTCGGTTTTCTCAGCTGTAAAATAGGATAAGAATACCCATCTCGGGGTGGTTTAATGATGACCTGAGGAGGTGTATGCAAAGTCAGTGCAGGGCTTGACTCTAATAAGCACCTGATTATTATTATCCTCCTAGATAAGGAAAGAAGGTTGCAGCCATGGAAACTGCTCAATGGTCCGTGGATTTAATTCTGGGTGCCATTCAAGACTGATGGCTTCCCTGATGGCCTTCCCTATGGTTTGCCTTAATTAAGGCAGATTCTAATCTTCTCTTTATGACACTTAATCACGTTTTTTTTTTTTTCAGTATAATTTTTTGTGTCAGCTTACCTTCCTTCAAGACAGTAAACACATTAAGAATAGATACTGCCCTTTCATTTTTAAGTAAATGCCTGGAACTCAGCACTCAGCAATTGTTTAATGATTTTTTTTTTTTTAATGGAAAAATGTTGTGATTCTTTAGGTTTTGGATCTGATCACTTAACTCTATAGTAGCTTTGGTCTCCAAAGGGGTGAGGAAGACAACAGTTGATTCGATTTCATTCTTCTGAAGAAGGGCACATAGTGCCCTATCCTCGGTAGGTAGCTCTAAAGTAGGACTCTCACATCTTGTAGAAGCCAGCTGCCATCTGTGTCCAGGACCCACTCTCAACACTAGCTTGTCTCCAGCCTGCAGGCTCCCTGGCCCTGGGCTCAGAAGGAAATGGCTCCCCTTTCCTCCTGGTTGCTATCCAGTTTAGTTCAGCAAGCCTCCTGCCTCCCAACAGTTCCTGCTACTCCTGCCTGGGTCTTGATGATGGCTCTGTAGCTGCATGTTTTATCAGTTGCCTCTGAGAAAGTGATAGAAAGCAAATATGGTTTACTCAAGTCTCTCCCCTCTCTGGTACACTGAATCTCTGCAGGCCCTGCCAGGCCCTCCTTGGCTTCTCACCAGAGCTTGCTTAGCAGGAACAAGGCCTGAAGAACTATCCGAAGCATCTTGTAGACTGTGGCTGCTGAGAACCATCTTCTTGCAAGGCGGTAACAGAGAAAGTGCTGGGTAAGGAGTAAGGCAGAGCGATGAATGCAAGAGAGAAGCCTCTAGGCCTGACTGACTTGCTGTGATCTTGGATGAATCATTTAACCTCTTTTAGTTAAATACCTCATAGAGGTAATGTATGGACAAAAAGAAATGATAAGTGTCCACCCGTTGCTTAGAAATACAAAGGCTACTCCCACTCAGATTATTAATACCTAGGCTAGTGGAAAAGACTGGCCATCCATCCTTTGGATTTTCCTGCTTTGTTTCTGTTGATTTGATAAGCTGAACATACCCTACAGAAAAACTCACAAGAAAACTACATCCTGGATTTGATCACTATAAGAACAAGTTTAAGATCTGGCCACAAAATAGATGTTTAATGTAGCTGGCTCTCCTGAAATGTTTGCTGTTAGTCCAATGGGTATAGAAGGCTTAAGCAACTGCTCACTTCAATTATCCTGGTCACCATGCAGTCTAGTTGAGTATTATGAGCAGGACAGTGTGCATTCCTCCAAGTAACACTTACTGAGCACCTATTACATGCCAGGCACTATGCTGGGCTCTGGGGATGAAAAAATGAATAAGGCAACATCCCTGCCTTTAAGAAGCTCAGAGCCCAGAAGGAGAGGCAAGTAGCAAATCATCGCTGTGATATGGTGGGACAGTGCCTTGATAGTCACATGTACAGAAAGCCATGGCAACCCCAAGGCAGAATACTGGGGGTGATTTGATCTGGAAGAGACAGAGCCAGGTCAGGGACTTCTGCTGAAAGCATAGCTGGAAATGGAGATGTCTAGTATTGTCCTAGATCTTTACCTTTCCTTTATCCTTTTTTCATTCATTCAACAAACACGTCCCTGATCTTTGTCTTCTGAGGTTTTTAGAATATTTATTGCAGTGAATGTATCTCCTCCCGAACTACTGATCTTGGTTAATTTGTTTTTACTTAAAGTTCCTCCTACTTAATTTACTCTGGAACTAAGTAAGCCTATTAGGTTATGCCCTGAATACACCCAGCTAAAATTACCTATTTGGATTTTAGAATTCTGGGCCCCACTTACCCAGCCCATCTGGCCCACTTCTCCTTTCTCTGTGTCTATGTTCTAGGCACAGTGGTCTCCTTTCAGTTTTTCAAGCTGGTTGTACTCCCTTGCCCCGGTCACAGCACTCTTACATCATACCGTTCCCTCTGCCTGGAATGCTCCCCTTCACTTAGTCAGCTTTTGTTTAGTTAACTCCTATTCATCCTCCACATTTCTACTGAAATGTCTCTTCCCTAGGAAAGCCTTCCCTGACCACCTCCCCCAGATCAGACCAAGTACTCTGTTCTACATTCTCATAGCCTCTTATTCTCTTTTCATGGCACGATTCAGAATTCCATGCTGGTAGGATTACTTAATTACTATCTGTCTCTCCCTGGAACTTGTAACCACCGCTGGGTAGAAGACAGTTCTACTTTGCTCATTACTGTATTCCCAGTATTGAGCACACTGTTATTATAAGGAGCAGGTAGTCAATAAATTATCTTTGAATGAATTCATTAGTGGAATGATTAATGACTTTTTTTTTTTTTTTGGCCACTATTTGCCTTGGGCCTACATTGTTATGTGTCTAAAACCAAAAACAATACCAAACATAAAAATGAGGATCAGAACCAAAAAGGGAGCCTCCCCCAATAGAGACACAAAAAGAAGGTAAGCCGGGGCAGGATGTCCCAGGACTAGGGGGCTCCTGGCTTGAAGGAATGGTGGGCCGAGGTAGGAAAAACAGAGAGAGTGGAGCCATCTGCCAAGGTCAGACCTAGGAGGCATGCTGGGAAGGAGAGAGAATCAATAAATAGATATGAAGTATCCAGTACCCTGATTGTCTCTCAGGGGGTACTTAAGTCCCTTGGGTATAAGATAATATGCTGGGGTACAAAAGACAGAACAACTGTCTCATTTTCCTACTGTTTCAGTTATAACTAGACTTTGAGGCGTGTGGGATTGAGGGGAAAGGGGATCATTTTCTATTAAAACCAATACTGATATAGAGTAGAATATAAATTTCATATGATTCTAAAAACTCATGAGATTTTAAAGACATAAACAGCTTTAGTGGTAGTGCAAAGAGTCTGAGAAGCATTAGTATCTCAAAATGCCATATTCCAAAAGATTCTATACGATTGAAATCTTATATATCAAATATTATTACAAATGCATGGAGGACATGCTCTTTAGAAGCAAGACATTTCTTGTCCATTTTTATACCATGCACCACTCCCACGAGGACCTAGCAAAGTGTCCTGTAAGCACAGTAGTTGCACATTAAGTGCTGAACTGACTCCATAGCAAACAATTCACTCTTAGTCTGGCCTGTAAATTGTTTACTGGGTTTTATCAAGATTGCTCTGCTTACAGCCTCCTCCAGAGAGAGTTGAGACCACTTCTGTGTCTCTCTGGAGAGGGTCTAAAGAAAGAGGCTTCATGGGGTATTGTGTCCAAACTATTCCAGGAAGGAATTGTGGGGGGACAATGAGGAGGCAGCAAGAGAGAGATGAAAGCGGAAAGTACAAAGAGAACTTAACTTCCTGCCCTTGCC
>NW_011888958.1:1518091-1538050 GCF_000151845.1 Pteropus vampyrus
TTCACTTAGTCAGCTTTTGTTTAGTTAACTCCTATTCATCCTCCACATTTCTACTGAAATGTCTCTTCCCTAGGAAAGCCTTCCCTGACCACCTCCCCCAGATCAGACCAAGTACTCTGTTCTACATTCTCATAGCCTCTTATTCTCTTTTCATGGCACGATTCAGAATTCCATGCTGGTAGGATTACTTAATTACTATCTGTCTCTCCCTGGAACTTGTAACCACCGCTGGGTAGAAGACAGTTCTACTTTGCTCATTACTGTATTCCCAGTATTGAGCACACTGTTATTATAAGGAGCAGGTAGTCAATAAATTATCTTTGAATGAATTCATTAGTGGAATGATTAATGACTTTTTTTTTTTTTTTGGCCACTATTTGCCTTGGGCCTACATTGTTATGTGTCTAAAACCAAAAACAATACCAAACATAAAAATGAGGATCAGAACCAAAAAGGGAGCCTCCCCCAATAGAGACACAAAAAGAAGGTAAGCCGGGGCAGGATGTCCCAGGACTAGGGGGCTCCTGGCTTGAAGGAATGGTGGGCCGAGGTAGGAAAAACAGAGAGAGTGGAGCCATCTGCCAAGGTCAGACCTAGGAGGCATGCTGGGAAGGAGAGAGAATCAATAAATAGATATGAAGTATCCAGTACCCTGATTGTCTCTCAGGGGGTACTTAAGTCCCTTGGGTATAAGATAATATGCTGGGGTACAAAAGACAGAACAACTGTCTCATTTTCCTACTGTTTCAGTTATAACTAGACTTTGAGGCGTGTGGGATTGAGGGGAAAGGGGATCATTTTCTATTAAAACCAATACTGATATAGAGTAGAATATAAATTTCATATGATTCTAAAAACTCATGAGATTTTAAAGACATAAACAGCTTTAGTGGTAGTGCAAAGAGTCTGAGAAGCATTAGTATCTCAAAATGCCATATTCCAAAAGATTCTATACGATTGAAATCTTATATATCAAATATTATTACAAATGCATGGAGGACATGCTCTTTAGAAGCAAGACATTTCTTGTCCATTTTTATACCATGCACCACTCCCACGAGGACCTAGCAAAGTGTCCTGTAAGCACAGTAGTTGCACATTAAGTGCTGAACTGACTCCATAGCAAACAATTCACTCTTAGTCTGGCCTGTAAATTGTTTACTGGGTTTTATCAAGATTGCTCTGCTTACAGCCTCCTCCAGAGAGAGTTGAGACCACTTCTGTGTCTCTCTGGAGAGGGTCTAAAGAAAGAGGCTTCATGGGGTATTGTGTCCAAACTATTCCAGGAAGGAATTGTGGGGGGACAATGAGGAGGCAGCAAGAGAGAGATGAAAGCGGAAAGTACAAAGAGAACTTAACTTCCTGCCCTTGCCCGTAAGGAAATTATTCCCTAGTTTCTCTGCATGTTTCCTTTGTTGTCTTGTTTACCTTGACTTCAGGAGAAACTGTGAGCTCCTTGAAGTCAGAGCTGTGTCTGTTTTTAAAACTAGGTACCTGGAAACCATGCACAGCAAATACTTGTTGGCTGTCCAGCCCAGGGAATCCCAAGGATCAGAGTACATAGAATCTTGGCAAAGATAACCACCCAAACTGCAAAGCCATGACAAGCAAAGTTCTCGGAGGTAAGTGGTAAGAAGTTGGAAGAGTAGGTGTGTGAGGAAGGCTGGAGTGAGCTGAGCCTGGAGTGAAGTGGTGGAGATGAGAATGGTGATTACTGGGATTGATTCTCCCCAGGGGCTGAGATGAAGGAGACAATGTTCTCAGACTTAATCGCTGCTTTTAAGTCGCCCAACTAATCTCTAACGGTCCCTGGCTGCTGCCACTCAGAGCCTCCACCCCCAGACCACCCTACTCTGCATGCCTGAGCAAATTCTTTCTAGCTTCTCTGCAGCTCTGTATCTCAGATCCACACCCACTCTCTCCCTTTCTAATGCATAGAGTCTCTCTCTATTCATGCACCATTCAAGGAAGAAGGAGAGAGGCTGCATCTGTACAGTCTAGATACTGCTTCTAAACCATATCAACCACCCCAGAAACAGCTCTCTGATGAAGGGACTGACTCACTGGCAAAATGTAGCAGCCAAAGGTCCTGAATGGTCAATGCATGAGAGGTGTCAGCATGTAGTGATGTGGTTTGGAAGCAGTGGGCCAGGCTGCACCCTTGTCAGGACTGGAAATAAGCCTAATAGAACAGAATGGAAAAACAAGAACCATTTGCGGTTTAAAAAAAAGAAGGAAGGCTATAGAGAGTCAAGGGCACGAGATTTGTTGCTAAAGAAGTTATAGATGAGGCAAGAACTAGGCAACACTTCTTACTTCCTCTTGACTGAATTTTCTCCTTTTCTTATAATCTCCATGATAAATTGATAAATCACCTGCAAATTATAACTGCCCTGGATGCACCCACTTGAAATTGCAATCTGGCAGCCCTAAGATTGGCATTCAGGGACCGTCTTTGTCACGAAAAGCAGAATTCTTGTTTATTTTGGTAAATTAATTGCTGGCAGAGAGGGCTTTTCATTTTCCAACCAGAACAAAACAAAAAGAAATTGCAGGGTTGGAAAGCACCTAAAGGTTACTCTGGGTTAAATTGACCGACCTGGCAGCAAAAATGCACTGTTCCTGCCATCTCTGAATTTAAAACCACAAAACAGGTCAGAACTAAGTGCTGAGCCCAATGTGTGCACATAAGCAGCCCTGAGTATTCATTCCTTAGCAATGTGCATGTAGCCAAAACCAACCGGCCTGCTATTCTGGGGATGGGGTGACAAAGTCTGCACCCCAACTCCAATCCCAGGCGTGACTTGCAGGTGATGAGTGCTGCAGAGTGGCATTAGAGGAGGACATCCTGTGGCCCTGCCTTAGTGAAAAGGCTCTGGGAAGTTTTGCTGTCATAAAGGTCACTGCAGTCTTTGCAACAGATGCCACCCTGCCACCTTCCCCAATACCACACCTGACCTGGTCACCTTCCTACATAATGAATCTACTAGTTGGTCACACCATGAGGAACCAGTAGGTATGGTACCTTTGGGAAGGGTTACCCTCACAGAACTCACCAGAACGCATAGACACACACCTCACATACGCACACACTTCAGAGGTGCCAATTCTGTTTTATTCTAGAAAGCGTTCAAGTGAAGGCAGGTCAAGATTTCAGTGAGATTATTTGGGAAAGGTTTCCAGGACGGTGGGGGCGGGGTGGGGGTAGGTGGTGGAAAGGTGTTTGACTAATTATTCAAAGGGTATTTTCTTGAATTAGCAGAGAGAAAGGGAAGGGCATTTCAGGTAGTGGGTGAGGGAATGGTTTGGAGGCAAGAGGACATAGAAAGCTGCTTGTCTGCAGAGGGGCCGTGGCAGGGTTGGTGCCTAGGGGTCAGTGAAGGGCGAGTGGGCCTGGGCAAATCCTGATGCGTAACTTAGGCTTAATGTGGGATGCACACCTGAGCACACAGCAGGTTTCCAAGCAGGGAGCATAGTGATTCCAGCCAAAGTGTGTGGAACAAGCTGGAGCTGGCAGGTTGCAGCAGGGGGTCCAAACAGGAACTGCCTTATTGGGAGCTCAGCACCAGAGGCTTGACCAGGGTAAAGACTAGGAAAAGGAGGGGCGGGAGGAGAATGCCTTTGAGAAGGAAGCAGGAAGGAATTTCAAAGGAGGGAGAGAAGCAGGCCCTAGACTTCACTAGAGCAAGTTTCTGAGAGGGGGAGGAAGAAGAGCCTAGAAGAAACAGTGACCTGCCTACTAAACCCCAGCGCTCTGGCCATTGAATAATACCTGTAAAGCAGTTTTGACATTTAAAAAGAAAAACTTTCACATCTGTGATCTGATTTGATCTGAACATCTCTATGATGTAGGCAGGGTCAAAGGTATCTCCATATAACGAGGGAGGAAAATGGGGCATGTATGATAAACGTAACTTGCCCCAGGTCCTGGTCACACATAAGGCAGGTCTAGAGGAAGAACAAGGAGTTCCAAAGATCAGACTTTCCTTTCCACAGGGGTCTACCTGCCCTGCCAATTACATGGTTCCCTGAGCTTCCCTGGGTCAGCACCCCCAGGCATCTAGATCCCAGGACTCTAGGCTGCTAGATCCCCTTTAGGACTTCAGACAAATGCCTGCTGTATACACCCTCCCACCTCAGGACAGAGAGGGGAGGAGGGCTCCTGACTCAGTTCCTTTTCCTGGCACTTTCCTCTGAACTCTCCCTGCCTCTAGTCTCCTTGCCAGCGCCAGATCAGCCATTTCTTCCCTAGGTTCGGCTGTGGCTTTGGGTCACCCTTGAGTCAACCCCTTCCAATCCACCTTCCCACTGCCCTGCAAAGGCCTCCCCTCGGCCCGTCCTCATCCTTTCCTGGGCACTTTGCTTTCTCTTATTATTGCTCAGATAAGAGATTTTCACATCAGTCCTGACGAAAGGCAGTTGAGGGGCTATTCTTGCCACCTGCTGCTATAAGAGGTAATCTCATTCTGGCTTCTCAATTCTGGATGCGCTTGGGGAACTGAGCTGCCCTTTGTCTAAAAGAATTCTTTTGGGGAAGCTCACTACCCAGAATGGTACAAATGACTCAACCCCGATGGAAGGGATAGGAGATCCCTGTCAATCCATCATTTCCCTTCTGTCAAGCTCAAGCCCAGCAGCGGTGCCTTATGGGTGGGGGCGGGGTGGGAGATGAGAGGTGGAGGTGGAGGTAGGCAGTGGTGGTCCATGGAGGTGGTCTGAAAACTGCTCATCTAGTCCCCTTTTACAAATGAAGAAACTGAGGCTAAGAGGGAAGTTTCTTGCCCAAGATGACTCAGAGTTCCTTCAGAGTCCATGACTTCATCTATAAACCACTTGACTTTGCTTTCAACTTCCCCTCTGGCAGCCTCTGCTCCATGGGCCCATCCATTCACCTAGTACCAATGGAGCTCTGTGCATGCCATTGCACTGGCCATAGCTACAGCAATGAATACAACACGGGCCATGCTCCTTGCAGTCGTGAGACCTTCTCAGCAAACCTGGTAGCTGCAAATTTTTCCCACCCCAGCATAAGCCCCCACCCTGCCTGTCACTCAGGCTCCCAGCAGCCAGAGCTAAAGATAGAATTGAGGGCAGCGTTTTAAGTCAGCAGTAAGCAGACCTAGCTGGCCGAGTGGGGAGGGGTAGCTAACCCGAGTTAGGAGACCGTCTCAGAGCGCCAGACTGTGTTTCTCCAAAATGGCCCATTCCCACGAGACTGGCAATAACCACTGCTGGTCCTCCTCCTCCTGTGAACAGAGCCCTGGACAGGGCTGTCAGAGACTTAGTCTGACACCTCACTCCTGATGCCAGCCTTCTCTGGGCCTCAGATATCTTCTCCTGGCTTTCTCTCCTCTGTCCCCACTGCTTTGCTGACACTGGGGCTTTGATGATTCCCAAAGCCAGTGAAGACCCCACTTCTACAGATCTGTTCTGCCCCTCATGCTAACACTCACAGGTTAGTGCTAGGGAAAGGAAACTGAAAGATGAGGCCCAGGGATGGGGAGGTCAGGCATTGTGCTGGGAGCCTGCAGGGCTTATGATCTAGAAGATCCTGCCTGCTGGCAGAACCTGGATGTTGTCTCCAGAACATTAAAGAGGATGGGGTCACTGTCAGACCCCACCCATCTGGATTTTTTCTTCCTATCCTCGGGCCACCTGCTTCTCTTTGCTGCTCCCTAGTTGTGGCCAGCTGATGCACAGAAGCGTCACACTGACATGGCAGGGAAGTGAGTGGTGTGGGGGAGGAGAAAAACCTGGATTTATTCCCACTCTTGGTCATATCTCTCTAGAACCCAGGCAGGATGGGCTGCAGGCAGTGGAGCAGCCATGGGAACAAAAGCAGAAGGAGAGATAGGATGAGCTTCCTTGAGCTGCTTATTCTTCCTCAGAAATGCAGGAGAGGAATGAAAGCCGCTCCCCCTTATATCTGGGCCCACTTGGTGGGTGTAGGGTCACCTGAATACCTCTCCAACGCCACCACAACATCCAATGAAGTGACAGACAAGATGCTGCCTGCAACCCTCCAGATGGCTGGTGTGCCAGTGTTGGCCATGCTTTCTAGATCAAAGGGTTTGTGAGAGCCACTAGGAGCGGCAGGCTAGAGAGCTGGAGAGGTGGCAGCTCTGCCTCAACATTCACCCCGTTCCCTACAGTGGCAAAGCAGGGACTACCACTCCAAGAACCTGCTTTCCAGGGACAGAAATAGTATTGAAGGGTGGGGTGCGGGGGCTGGGGCTGCCACATGCTGCCTTTCCACGGGCATTCTGGGTAAGAATAATAATGAAGCTATTAATAACTTCTTACCTCTGTACAAGTCTTAAAGACCTTTCTTTAGATGTTTTCACCACCTGCACACCCATTATCTCGTTTGATTTTCAAGGCAACTCTGTGGATCTGTGGGGTCATCACCCCATTTGATAGATGAGGAAACTGAGGCACAGGGAAGGGATTGTCATGTGGCTGAGCAGGGACCAGAACCCAGATTTCCGTGGATTATCTCTTCAGCTGTCCTGTTGGAACATGGTTTGAAAAAGTCAGGGCTTTCTCCTAGGCTATCCTGAAGTCTCCTCTGGGGACAATATAGTACAAAATTCCCCAAGGCTTTTGTCCCCTAGGTCAATTAGTCAAGACTGATTTACCCAGCACTTCCCATGGTCTGTGACCTGTGCCAGGTCCCAGAGTCAGCCATCAACAAAACATGGTTCTTGTCATCAAGGAATTTATACTTTGATGAAGAGAAAGAGAAAAACTTTCAGACCTTCTCAGTGCCACAGATTTCATTTAAGGACTGAGGTAGCACAGGGTATTGTGGGAGCACAAAGGAAGTACCCTAAGCCAGATTGGATGTATCAGAGAGGGCTTCCTGGAGGAGGTGATGCACTAACTAGATCCTTAGCCAAGGTTATTGTTTCTGATTGTGTTTCTTTTCTAACTATCAAGCCATGCCAGGCCTCACTCCACTTCTCCCTACCTGTAACCCCAGCCTCTGGCCTCTTAAAAGACTGGTGCCCTTACCCTGCAGACCAGCATGAGTCCAAACTGCAGCCCCGGAGTTGCCACAGTCACATTCGACTGCTGGAAATGGACAAGAGATTGGGTTCTGAGCTCAGTTGTACCTTGGACTTGTCCCTCATGCAGCCATGGAAGGTACAGATCTTGAGGTATACTATGTAACCCAATCCACCTGCCCACGCTTAGCTCAGTCTACCCAGGAATCATCTCAAATATGTAAAATACTAACCTACTTTTTAAAACTCTGATGATCAGTTCCTACATTGCTTTAGCTAATTCCTGGCATTTAATGCTTTCCTATCTCTAACCCTGATTTGTCGTTTCTATCATTACTAAAACTTAACTTTTGGTCTTTGGTCTTTGCAGAAGACGGGGAAGTTAATCATATTTCCCAAAGCAAGAGGCCTCTATAGACTTAAAAATAATAATCAAACCACCTCCGAGGCTTCTCTACCTGAGGCTCATGAATCTCAATTATTATCCTCATTAATTTATGGGGACCAACAGAATATAGCCGAAGTGATGGCATGTCACTTCTAAGCCACAATGTAAAAGGCGCTTTCTCTTAAATTGCTCACTCTGGGGGAAGCTAGCTGACACGTTATGAGGCTGACATGACAAAGAATGTAGGCCACCTACCAACAGCCATGTGAGTGAGCCACAGTGGAAGCAGGTCCACCAGCCCTGGTTCAAACCTTCAAATAATTGCTGCCCCATCTTGACTGTATCTTCACGAGCAATGCCAGCCATCTTGTTTAGCTGATCCTAGTTTCCCGACCCTCAGAAACTGTGTGAGATAATAAATGTTTATTGTTTTGCTGTTTTAAGTTCCGAAATGTTGGGATAAATTAGTTACACAAGCAATAGATAATAAATACCAGGGATTGAAATAGGATGTGGGGATAATACTTTTGTTTTGTTTTATTTTTAAAGCATGACTCTCAAATATGTTTAAACGCTAATGAGAAGGAGCCAGTAGAGAGGAAGAAATGCAAGATAAGAGAGAAGCGCATGGAAAATCAATCGAATGAGGTCTCAAAGAGATGGAAAGAGAGGGTCCAAAGCACTTGAAGGAGTTAGCCTGAGTTCTGGACGCCTACCTCTTCCATTGTAACCATAGAACAAAGGAAGAAAGGATAAAATCTGTGTAATGGCAGGATGTTGATGGAATTTCTGTCTGTCCGATGGCCCTTACTTTCTCTAAGATTATCTGCTGAGAATGTAGAGGGAGGTGTTGCGGAAGGCGGTGTCTTGAGGAGATTGGAAAAGGTCTGAAATAGTTGATAATGAGCTCTAGAGAGGGAGTTGACTGAAGAAAGGGAAGAAAGCTCTGGGCCATTTGAAGGCCTGGTTGTGATGCAGGCGATGAGTGTGTAGCCCCCTCAGTCCGTACAGCTATTTGATTTTTCTCCAACTGTGCCCAGTATCCTAGATGGAGGTGCAGAGAAGGCACATAACTGAATTAAATAAGAGCTGTTAGAAGAGATGGAATATAGACCTCAGGTGACCCGGGATGGAAGGAAAAACAGGGAGAAAATAAAAAGCCAAGGAATCGGAGGACCACGATATCATAGGACAGCCTTAGGAAAGGCTGTGGAGAGCACAAAGGGTGTGGGATTTAACACCGCAGGGTGTTCGGATTTAATATTCCAAACATGGGGCAGTTCCGAGGCGGCTAGGTTCAGGGAGTGACTATGGAATGGGGCTTGCAGCAACAGACCAAGTCATGAAGGGAGTGGCCCATGTACTTACGATGTTATCATAGATGATGATGACATTTAGGCTTGCAGCTGTTAAAGTTGTCCCCAGAAGAGAGTGAGCAATGTCTTCCCGGAGTGAGGCGGACCCATGACAGCACCAAGGAGACACAGAGTGCAAAGCAGACAGCAGGAATCCACTGTGGCTGGGTTTTCATGAGAGAGAGAGTAGAGCTTAGTGGTTTGTTGAGCCAGAGGCCACCATCCCGTCTCTTGAGCCCAAGGACTGAGAGAGAAGGACAGTTTCCATCTGTGATGACCCTAAGGAAACCGTGCCCTTATGGAAGAGCCACAGTACATAGGAGAGGAGGGGAAGGGATAGCCCAGGGGACATTTGGTGAGACAGGGGGCCATGAGAGGTGAAGCTCAGAGTGAGACTAAGAAAGAGTCTAACTGGGAAGCTCAGAGTGATACAGGAGTGAGACTAAGAAAGAGTCTAACTGACAGAAGGGGCATCGTGGGGCCCGGTGACTTTAGCTGGCTGCAATTTTTAAATGAATCTGCCCGGGTAGTGAGCTATTGGGGCTAGGAGAACTGGAGCCTCTCTGAAGGGGTCAGCAACAGCTTCAATTATTCTTCACACTTCTGGGAGCCCTGGTCCATGTGTGCAAACTGATGCCATGAATCAACCTGTGTAGGAACTAGCAGTAGCCTCTGGCGGCTGGAGGTAAAGAGTTAGCAGAAGCCTGGAAATTACACGGGCTGCCTAGAAGGGACTTCTGGTTCACACACAGGCTCCTGGGCCAGAGTCTGGCCCTACAGTGTGTTTTGGGAGGTGATCTGTTTGGCCCAAGGTTAGCAGAGAATAAGAACAAGTCCTTGCTAGACTCTTGGGCTCAGAACCACAT
The DNA here is from genome assembly GCF_000151845.1 of Pteropus vampyrus. Lineage (NCBI taxonomy): Eukaryota > Metazoa > Chordata > Mammalia > Chiroptera > Pteropodidae > Pteropus > Pteropus vampyrus. The sequence continues at coordinate 1,527,708 of NW_011888958.1, forward strand.
GTTCCGAAGCTCTCACCCCTGTATCAGTCACATGACACACCATGCCTTCTCTTAGGTGACCCCATTTCCTGCTGGTTCCTTACCAACAGCCAGTTTGCTAATGCTCTGACCCTGGGGGATTTCCCCACCATGCCCCCTTCCCTCTGGAGACAGGGCTGCTTGTGCCACCCTGGCCAGCTGGGGCCACTCTGCTTCTCAAAGAGCTCCACCCTGACTGTTCTAAATAATTTCTGGCATTTCATTCCATCTTTCAAGATGCCGCCCACGACACACACACATACACACTCACACACTGCCCTATCCCATACCCACTTACCATCAGGAAGTTGGAACAGGTGTACTCCTCAGGCCACTACAGAGGGGTAGAGGGCACAGAGGACAGAAGGGATCAGGGAAAAGTGGCAAAAACAGACAGAGTTTCCCAGACTCAGTTTTCTGGGTCTTGATCGACTTAATCTATAGAATAGGGCTGATCATATTTGCTTACCTACTTTAGAGCAGTCATGTGAAGATCAATGAGATGATGTATGTATAAAATTTTTTATTAACACAACTGGCCAGAAGTGCCCATTTAACTTCTGGGTACGAAGGAAAGCCAGGTGAATGCCATAGTGGTTTTCTGGGTTTCTCTATAATAACTGGCATTTGCACTTTCTAATTTACAAAGCACTTTCACGAACATGCTTAAATGCAATCATATTCGAAAGTGCCCAGCACAGAGTGTGACATACAGAATATCCTCCATAAATGATAGCTATTCTTTTCCCACTCAGTCGTCACAGCTCCATTGTATAAATGAGGGAACTGAGGCATAGAGAGTTTAATGAACCAAACCAAAGTTCTCTCCGAATGAGCTCCGAAACTCGTCTTCTGATTCCAAATCTTGGGCCCTTTAAAATATATTGTGTGCCTCCGCACGTGACTATAGGCCTCTTTCTGGAAGACCCTAAATTTTAGAGAGGCGAAAGAGTCATCTGGGGAGGGGAAATGAGTGCATTGCTTTGGGCCTCTTTTCTGCCCCATTCTGTAGAACAACCCTGATAAGCAATCTACAGAAAACCCGACCCCAGCAACAAGTAGAAGAAAAAGGAGTAGGAAGAGGGGAGAGGACAGACATAAACAGCCAAGCCGAAAACAGGCAAAGAAAGTAACTGTGACCAGTGAGGCAGAGAGCTGATGGATTGCAACGTCTCTGGAGGAGGAAAAGCAGGGCCCAGAGGATGCAGAGTGCGTGCCAGGGGCCAGGGAGGGGCTGCGAGAGCAGTTCTTGGTGAATCAGGCGTGAGAGGAGCTATATGTTCCGTCTCAGTGCAGGATATTGATGGCTTATTGATTCAAACCATGGCAGAAAGGTGACTGCAGGAGTACTTTACTCAGGGCTGGCTGGAGGGAGTGGGGAAGCAGGAGCTGTGGGCGAGGGTGGGAAGGGAAGTCCAGGGGCACAGGAGAAGGAGAGTCAAAGGGGGTGGGGTGATTCCTTGTGGAGCAAGAGAGGGCATTGACCCAACACTCGGCTTGGAGGCCTGAGGTTAGCTGGGATCTTCCTGGCAACTCTGCCCTGCCCTCCCTGTGCCACAGCTCTCTGAAGGTTTTGGACACCCTGGCCCTATGCAAGCCCACGCTAGCCCCAGATGCTTAGCATGCATCGGACAACATCAGGACAATTGCAACAAAATTAGCCAATTTCCAAAACCCATTAAATACGCCTCCTGATAGCATCTCTCTCAGGGCCATTTTCAAAAGCGTGAAATGCCTGGGGATAGTTCTATGAATAGTTCTGGGCTGTCCTCTTCCCCCTCAGCTTCATTCTGTGGACTGAGAGGTCTCTCTTAGTGGCTCATGCAGGGGGATCGCCTTGGCTCCTGGAATTCCATGGCTGGGACTCTCAGTGCCTCCCTGGGAAGTCTAATTGCACTCACCCAACCCTGACCGATGAACACAGCAATGTACCAGGGTGTTGGACTGTGGGTTCCAGCTCCGACTTGGCAGGAAATTGACCGTGTGACACCCCACCACCACCATCACCACTGAATTCCATCTTATAAGATGAAAGCAGAATGAATATACAACTGACGAGGGAAACGAAGTAAAATCAAGAAAATCATGGAGTTGAAAAGGATCTTTAATATTACCTACTCTCCCTCCCTCGCTTTCTATGTAAGAAAACCAAGGCCCAGAGAGGGGATTTGATTGTCCAGGATCACACAGCTAGTTAGCAGCAGAGCCAGAGCAAGAAGCTAGGCCCTCGATTCTAGGGTTTCTGCTCTCCCCATGGCTCAATCTGGTGAAAGTCCTGGGTTGGATATGGTATTATCATCAGACTCCTAGAACATGCTGGAACTGGAATTTGAAGACCAGGGTCCAAATCCTGACCTATCTCTTAATAACTATAAAACCTTTAGCAGGTTATTTAACCTGATTTGCCTCAGTTTCCTTTCGAAGCCTTGTTATTAGGAACATATAAGTTTGGAATTTTTGCTGTTTATTGTTCGACTCGTGAATTAAAGCTTTAATCATTACGCAGTGATGCTCTTTATCTAGGATTATGCTATTTTTTTCTTTTTGCTTTAAACTTTATTTTGACTGTTATTAATATAGCTATAACAGAGTTTTTTTAGTTAACATTTGCTTAGTATATTATTTTCCACTTGTTTTGTATTTTTATGTTTTCGATGTATCTCCTTCAAATAGCATGTAGCTGGATTTTGTTTTTAATCTAGTTTGAGAATATTTTACTCTAGCATTTAGTAAACACTATTAGGATTCATTTCTATGTTATATTTTGTACATTTTATTGGTCTCATCCTTTCTGTTTTTCCCCCTTTTTCTCTACTTCTTTTACATTAATTGAAAATTTTTTCCACTCCTTCTCTTTCTGGTACAAGTTTGGAAGATATGTTCTCTATCATTATTCTTTTGGTGGTTATCTTAGAAAAATTCTACGTGCTTAAATGGTTGAAACCTAAAGTAAATTAGTATTTTTATCCTCTTCTAAAACATTACAAAAACCTTGGAACTCTTAGGTTCTGTCTTCTGAGCCCTGGAAGTCATAAAATCTCAAGCTTAAATTGAGAAGACATCCTTGGGCTGATAGCCAGCTCAAGTAATCTGCTCTATTATTTGAATTCCTTCTTTCACTCTCTAGATTTCTTACTTTTGCACCAAGTCATTGATGCATTAAAAATATTTTATCCACAATTTTTAGTTGTTTTCTGTGGGTCGTTTAGTGTATCTAGACTTTCATGTTTCCAGAAATAGAAGTCTGCCTAATCTCTGAGTCTCCATTTCCTTGTACACGAAATAGGGAAAATAATAATAATTACCTCATAGAATTATTTTCAAGAATAAACAAAAGTATAATAAAGCATTTAATAGAATATTCATAAAATAGTCTGTCATACATGTATTTTTTTGATATATACGTATTTTTTAAATACACTGAAAGCCAGTTTGTTCTTTGCACTAGTTCATTTTTGTGCAGACCTTAGAATAAATGTCCTTCTGCCATCTTTTATTAATTAAAAAACATCCTGACATTGCAAGGTAAAACTGTTGTTATTTGCGACTACTGATCTGAATGAATCAGGATTTGGGGGCTCTTTTACAGTCAAAACAAAAATTTTTAAAGGTTTTTGGAAGCCCATAAAACTCCTGATTTTCTTTAAAAAAAAAAAAACAAAACATATCAGAACACCCTCATTTTTCTCATTTACTCATCCTAAATAAATAAAAATTGAACTTATAAAATAAATTCCTTCTAATAAAAACCAATTTATCTGTTGGATAAACAACTGATAAATTATATAGGGCCCTAAGTGCTACAGGAGTTGAGAGAACTGTTAATTGAAGTAGTTGATGAAAACTTCGTTGATTTTGACTGAATTACTGAAGGAGAGATGCTCTGGAGGTTTGAACCTTCATAGGGAAATCAACCCATCCGATCCCTCACCCCTAACTGCAGTTATTGACTCAGCTTGCCCTCCCTGACCTGGGAACCTTGTGATTCCTGAAGAAAGTAGCTTTACTTCATTCCCTTTCCAGTCTCCCTTTCAAGAGTTCATTTGTAGTTCTGGAATGTAAGCTTCATCAACATCATGTGGAAGCACTAAATTCAGGTACCTAGGTCATTCAAAAAAGTCATATCTTTTTCTCTAAGGCAAATACCCAGTTCAAACTGAGTGAAGTACCGTTTCAAGCATTTTATACTCATATAATTTGCTCCTTCCAAGCATTTTATACTCATATAATTTCTCCTTCTCTTCACTTCTATATTCACTACGATCATTTCTTCACTTGCCACTCTCTCCCCAGTCCTGGTTTCCACCCTATCGCTCCATATCTGTAGCTCTCTGGCTAAGGTCACCAATGATTTCTGTGTTGTTTAAATGCAATTAGCATCTTTCAGTCCTCATTTTAGTTGAACTTTCATCATCTTTGCACATGGCTGAGCACTCTTTCTTTCACGAATCATTCTTCCCTTCACTTTGCTTCTGTAACCCATGATTTCTAGGTTTAGTTTTACCTCCTCCTCCCCACTCCACCTTGTCTCCTTTTCAGGTTCATTCTCTTTATCCAACAACTAACTGTTGGGTTTCCTTAAGGTTGAGACCCAGGCCCTCTCCTTTCTTTACCCTATTCTTGATTGCTGGGGCACCTCATTCATATGCACAGCATCTGCTGATGTCTCTGTTAATTTCTCCAAAATTTGTATTTCCAGTTCAGACCCACATATCAGCTACCTGCTGGTCAACTCAACTTGAATGTCTTAAGAGCAACACAAGCCAACAAGTCCAAGGTCACTCCCGTTCTTTCTCCCACACCTGCTGCTTCTCTGGGAGTCTCTCTCTCTCTTGGAATATGGAACCATCAGCCATCCAGTTGCTTAAACCAGAAACCTGGGCAAATTCCTCTCCCTCACTACCCCCTACTCCATCTATATATTCTATTACCAAGTCCTGGCAATTTTATCTCCTAAATAGCTCTCCTATATATTCACTTCTCTCTAAATCCTTCTAGTCTCCCCCCATTCTAAACTACCAACTTATTTCACCTGGACCAAAGTAGCTAGTGTGCCTCAACTCATTTTACCATGTTCCCCCAAATCTATTCTTAGTTAGAGATCTCTTCTAAAAGCAAATCTGATAAGTGGCCCCTGCTTAAACCCTCAATGGCCTCCCGCTGATTTTAAAATTAAAAATAAAACATCGTGAAACCCCGCTTATCTCTCCACCCTCTCTTGGACCTTAGTTCCCTTTTATTCTCTTCCCTCCAGCCTCTCTGGCCTTTTTCCTTATCTGCCACCACAGGACTTTTACATGCCCTATTTCTCCTCTTATCTAGTTAACTATTCTCATTCTTTAATGCCCAATGCAAGCATCACCTTCCCAGGAAAACCTTACTTGAAATTTCTTATCACATCAGATCCCTCTGTTATAGGTTCTTAAATCACCATGTTGCCATTCTTAGCTGCACTTGTCACCGTTTCAATTTAATACTTGTTTGTATGATTATTCAGTCACTGTCTGTGTTCCACACTAAACTGTAAGTTAAGTCTGGTATTTCTCATAATTGTATCCAGTGCCTAACAGGGTACCTAGCTCACGGTGAGCACTCAACACACATTTGTAGAATGAAGGATCAAAAAAGATAGGTACTATTTTTCAAGATAGGCACTATTATTAACTCCATGTTATGTAATGAAGAAAGCGAGGCTTAGAGAGGTTAAGCAATGTGCCCAGCTAAGAAACGGTTGAGTCAAAATTTGGTCCTGCCTTTCTGATTCCAGAGCCTGCAATGCTTAAGCAGGACTCTACTTTTCCAAGTGGACCAAACACCAAAACCAGACTAACCAGCAGCTTTCTAAGAACAAGAGTTCCCTGCAGCCGCATCAGCATAGTCCTGGAGATCAAAAACAGAATCCTGGAAATCAGAACAGAATCTTAGAATCCTAGAGCTTGATGGGATTTAGAAATCCTCTAAGGAGAAGATGTGATCTGTTCAAAGTCAAGGTAGTGGCAGATTTAGGGTTAGAACTTCTAACTCCAAGTTCAATGCTTTATGTGTATACCCAGAATTCAATGTATCCACCCTGCCTCCTTTGCCAGAGCAGAAGCTTAATGTCCAAGGTCCAAGGTTCAATCTGCCACTGGTGGTGACCTCCAAACTTTTTTTGTTTTATGGTGACATAGGTTAATGAGATCTAGCAAGTTTCAGGTGTACAATTCAACAGTAAAGCATATATATATTGCATTGTGTGTTCACTGCCCATAGTTAGATTTCTTTCTGTGACCACATATTTGACCCTTTTCACCTCATATTTGACCCTTTTCACCCCATCTACCTCCTCCTCCCCACTCTCTGGTAACCACTAGTCTACTGTCCATGTCCATGAGTTTCTGTTTGTTTGTGCTGTTTGTTTGTTGCTTTTAGGTTTATAACATGTAGGTGATAGCATGTGGTTTTCAAATTTTTCTCCAAACTTTTTGACTGTGGTCAATTTGTGATGGGGGAAGAGGAGCAGGGAGCAAGAGACCCCAGGATCCATCTATTATCACTTTCCAGAGTAAAAGAACTCAGTGCTATCAATTAGGGGCTACTTTACAAACAAATTTAGAGGTATTTCTATACAGCTACTCTAGCAATAGGAGTGAGTCTGAACTATGTAATTTGTCTGCTCCAAGCACCATACTAAACCCATAAATTGCATTATCTCTGTTAGAGTAAATAATTCCACGAGGGAGGTACCACAATTGAGTCCACTTTACAGATAAAGAAATTGAGGCTCAGAGAGATTGAGTAATGTATCCAAAGTTACAGAGTTTACGAGGAACAGAGTGGAGACTTGAATCCAAAATGCTCTAGGTCTAGGCTCTAACCACTGTACTAAGTTCCTTTAAAAACAAACAGCCATGCATACATGTCTCAAAGTCCAATAATTGGAAATTCATTCTTTTTGCTACTATTTGCCTAGTACATTTATCATTTCATTAAAAAAAAAAACTAGTTTAACAAAAACAAACGAGGTATTCTGCATGTTTGAATATGGAAAGATATATTATTAAGGCAAAAAAAAGACATGGTAAACTACATATCATTATATGTACTAAAAAATACATATGTACTTCTGGAAGAATGTACAATAAGCCATGAATCTGTTGGGAGTGAGCCTGGAGAGGCCGTAAATAGCAAACAGCCTTTTACTCGCCACTCTTCTGCTTCATGAGCGATTATTACTTGTTTAATTTTTTTGAAAATTGAAACATATACTGTGAATATAAACATACATCATTTCACAGTATATAGTTAACTAAAAGCCCACTGACAGTGATTAAATCCCCCTAGTCACACTCAAACCAACACCCTTGACAATGAAAGCAAAGTAAGAGTGGTAAAGCAATGTAGGCACTGGAATATGATCAGGGTTCAAGTCCTTGGTTCCACCATTTACCAGTCTATGATTTCAGGTAGGTTATTTAACCTCTACGAAACTCAATTTCCTCACCTGTGAAATGAGGACAATCTTGCCTCCCAGGATAGTGGTAAGAATAATAAAGATAATACATGTCAAACACATAGTACAGAGCTTGGCAGGTAGTGGGCAGTCAATAGAGCTAGTAGCCATTATTATGCACTCCCAGTCAGGAAATTTATAAGCTTAGAGGATTTGATCAGGAATTTTTGCAGGTCAATTTGACCCAAGGTGGAATCCAAATCTATGGGACCACAATCTATCAACCAAAATTCTGAAGTCCAAAACATTCTAAGACCAACAGCTTTTTTGTAAGTCTAAGGTGAACAAACTCATTTGGTTGGAGACTCTGAACTACCATGAGGCTATTTAATGTCTTTGTTGGTTACACTTGGGATGACTAGTCATACATTTTCTGAGGAAATATCAATGTATTTGATTATGTGGTGCTGCCCCAGACCTCTCTAAGGATTTTACATAATATGCAGAAGATGAACCATATTACCTTGTTAAAATCTGAAAAATTCTGAATTCTGAAAAACGTCTGGCTCTGGGGATTTCAAATAATATGTTGTGGGCCTATCTTTCCAGACAGGCTCTCGAGTCTTCCTTGTCCACAGCCCAACTTCTTCCTATTATTCGTTGGCTCGGTCATCTATGGGGTCAGATGAATCTGGCTTGGACTCAGAGGTCTCAGGGTCCTCCTGAGGTTTCAGCACTAAGGACAGCAACACATGCCGTGGGAGCTGCCAAACAAATTTGCTAACATCTTGGACTAGGTTGCCCTACGTGTAGAGAGAGATTGACACAGTGCAGTTTGCCTGAGAAATGCAACCATTGTTTTCTAATAGTAAAACACAAGGTACGGAGGTGCGGTGGGGTGGGGGGACAGTTAATGTGGTCTGGGCAGAGGAAATAAATGTGTTTCTTATCTTTTTCCTCCAGGCGCTTCTCCTCTGACATTATTAAAAGTCTGGCAGGTACTTTGAATGTTTGATTCTATAAAGTTTCCTTGCCTTTTTAATCCACAAATACTTCTGTATGGTTTCCTTTCCAGAGTGTTCTGTTTTGCTTAGCCACTGGATTTTTTCATCCTCTCCTGCCCAGTGTAAAAAATAACTTTTCTCCTACCTCTTAAATTTTTCTAGCTGGGCTAGTAACCAAATTAACAGAGACACATTAACAGGAGAAAATGTACTGAGTTCATTATGAAAGTGCATTCCAGGGCTGTCATAAGATATGAGATCCAAAACACATTGGGCGGTGTAGGTTTATATGCCATTGTGGACAAAGGAGAAGGGAAACTGGAGTCTGAGATTCCAAAGAGAAAGTAGAAAACTCACAGGTAGGAGAAAGAGCAAATATATGGTAAACAAATTCTTATTGTGCCATCCAGAAATAATGGAACACAGAGGGAACGGGCTTTGCTAGTCTTTTTCCTGTCTGTCACATATGTGCTAATTTATATGCTAGGGTGATTATCCTAAGGTTGCCTTCTTGAAGCAGGTTTTTCTACCTGAATTCCTTTAGGCAGAAAGGGGAGGGTCAAAGGTTCTTTCTGAGCCTTTGTTTCTTAAAAACCAGCTTAAAATCAATATCCCGAAAGGCACATTTTAGGGTGTCAAAACTTTGGTCTTACACCTTGGTAACTAGGCAAGAGACCTTGTTAGGAATAGATACGAGGTTCCCAATGGACTCCCTTCAGGCCCCATCACTCTAATAAAAGGGAGGTGAAGTAAGCCACAGGTTCATGCTGGGATCATCATTAGGTCTCTGAGGGGAAAAGGAGGGGCATGGTAAGGTGGTTTCCTTCACTAGAAGTGAAGTCATATCCAGTCTCAATGAAAACAATACCTCAACTAGCAGGAATAAAGTCACAGTATGTGAGAGCTGCAAGGGACCTTAGAGTTTACATGCTGGAGGCAGAAGAAACAGAACAGTTGCTTTTCTTTACTCAACAGATATCTATTAAGTGTCCACTTATGTCAGGCACTGGCTAGGTACCAGGATGAAAAATATAGCCCCATCCTCCTCCCTAAAGCTCAGAGTGAGGCGGGAGAGAGAGGCAAGTAAGATTTAAAAGTACAGTGTGCTGAGAGCCGTGGGAGGGAAATACAGGATATTAAGAGAAGCTAGAGGAGGGGAATCCAGCCCAGGCTGAGGAGGAAATACCTGAGCTCAGATTTTAGGAACATGTGGGTGGGTGTGGCAGCAGATTTCAAGGAAGCAGAACAACACGTGCAAAGGCAGGGCACTGTTAGAGAACTCAAACTTGTTTCCTCTTTGTATTTATATGTATTTGGCCTTATTTCACATCGAAAATAATCTTGTCTCTGATGATCAGGGCCATATCTTTTAACTCTGTGTATCTCCAGAATCTACTTTGTTGTATCTATTTTGTTCTATCTATATATTAAGTGCTTGATCAATGGTTATCAGTGATCATGGTTTAAGGCCTCACATGTCAGAACTGTAACCATGTAGAAGACTTCACGGTAGAAACCAGAATGTTACAGTAGAAACTTGGACATGCTTACGCTCTGCTTCTAACACTTGATGGTCTGCCCCAATCAAGAACTTCGGCCTGAGGACTCTAGAAAACTGCAGAAGTTTAAATTGCTCCTGACTTTCCATGGCTGAGAGTTCCTCATGAAAGTATGTGGCCTCACACTCATGTACTTGAGAAGACTTAGTCTGAGCCCAGCACCTTATTAATTAGCCCATTGCTATTTGGAGAGTTCCATGTTCTCTCTGAGCTGCTGCTTTTCTACCCACAAAAATAAAGCTTGTTCCTGGGTTACCTATCTCAGGGGCATATTATGAGGATAAAAGAAAGGTAGTTGGATTCACAGCAAGTCCTTTGAAAAGACAAAAC
>NW_011888958.1:1538770-1553460 GCF_000151845.1 Pteropus vampyrus
CATTTAAATGAACCATAGTTGCCTCTATCCAAAGACAACCTTTAATAACATTTTGCATTATTTCCTCCTAGAATGTTTTCTGGAACTTTTTGCACACTGTGGTCATCATGTATGTACAATATTGTAACCTGCTTTCTTCCATTTTATACTATAACATAAGCATTTCCCTCACGGTATTGTAAACTCTTTAAAAATATATATTTTTTTAATTTGCTTACTCTTTGCCCTGTGTTTTGGACAATTATAGGTGTTCCAAATTTACTGTAACAATAATTAACACTGTAATGTGTAATTTTATGTGCAAAGCTTATGCAGTCAGTGCTGTGCAGGGCTGGAGAATGAGGCCTCAGAGCCTGGATGCCTGGGTTGGAATCTGGGTTCTGCCCTTACATATAACCTCGGTAAATTATGTGTCTCCGTTTTCACACCTGTGCAATAGGGATGACAATAGTGCTTTCCTCACGGGGTTGTCATTAAAGTTAAATAACGTGATTTATCTAAAGCAATTAGAACAGTGCTTGGCACGTAGTATTACTCAATAAATGTTACCTGTTAGTGTCACCTTAGGACAGACTCCCAGTAGTGGATTTACTTTGGCCCTTGATATATATAGTGCCAAACTGTTTTTCAAAAAAGAACAAACCTGTATTGACAAACATACCATGATTTAAACATAGGCCAGCCTGATACCAAAGCTCACATTCTTTTTTCTAGCAGCTCCCCGCAGTACCTGTTTAGTCAAGAGCTAGGAATCTCCGCGTTAAATGTTCTCTTAATGCAGAAAAAATGGATTACTGTTAAGACTAAATGAAAGCATCTAAGACAATGTTTGGCACCTATTACATTATTTGAGAATGAATACAAATTATATTGTATAGTGAATGCCCACTTTGTAAATTTAATAGATGATTCATTGAGATAATGCATATAAAGCTCTTTGCCCAGTTCCTGACATGTGACAGACACTCAGCCTATTGTTTGTATAAACATTCATCTGCCTGTCCATCTCTTTTTCTGTTATCTATTATACTTCTCTTTTGCTAGTGAGCTCTCCAGTGCCCAACCTAGCACGGCGTGCTTTCGCTACCTTCATTTCTAACTTCTCATTGATACAGCAGAGCTCTGTCATTAAGGTATAGTCAGGGCCCAAGATGTATTCTGGAATAATAGGCTTAGGAGCCGGAGGGAGAGGATTGAATACCAGGATATGGATAAGAGAGGGGACATAGGCTGCATTGAACCAAATGAGTGCTCGCTCTGGAGCAGGGTCTTTCGTGAGTGTCCTGAATGCTACTGGGACCATAGGGGACCAGAGATCAAGAAACTGATAACTGAAAGTAACTTGGCCTTTGAGGACTTATTCTCTCTCTCTCTCTCTCTCTTTCTCACGCACGTGCACGTGCGTGCGCGCGCGCGCACACACACACACACTACACACCTTCCAAGTCAGAAGTAAAGAAGAGCTCCTGGGAGTGGGTGCTCTGGAAGATGGAAACAACAGCTTGAGCGTTTCACCTTCTTCCTGAAATTTGTCACTTTTCTCTCTTCTGGCATACTGTGCTAGTCCCCAGAGCATCATTACCACTGCACCTTCCACCCTGCACCTACTCACTCAGCTGAGTCAAGCTGGGAACCTTCAAAAAGAACAACAAAAAAATTAACGAAAAACAAAGGGGAAATAAAGAAAGCACATGGAAATCCTGAACCTTTGAATTGGGCAAGTACAGATCCCTGACCCAGCATGGACTGTAGGCCTGTGCCATTCCAATTTTACCTGAAGGGGAAGGAGTGTGCATACAGAGAGGCTCTCTTTACGTTTTAAAGTTGTTTCCTCTTGTTTCTTTTTTCTGCTCCCTCACGAAATGTCCCAGTCCCTTGGACAATGACGGCAATGAGTAAATTTGCTGGGGAAGACAGTGGAAAAGACTTGGCATCTTTGCTTTGACATCAGACAGACCTGGCTTCAAATCTTGCCTGTCATTTGCTGAATGTATGAATCTGGCATAATTTAACCCCAAGGCAGTTTTAAGCCTTGATTAAAAACAACTTCATTGAATTGTTTTAAGGACTAAAAGATAAAAGTGTTTGTCACAGAGTAGGCCCCTAAAATAGGTCTCTCTTCTTTACCCTGAGCCGAAGAATATAAAAAGTACTCCAGCTTTTCTAGGAATATTTTCTTAGCATCAATAGACCTTTTACCTTCTAGCTCCCTGCCTCCCCAGACCCTGATCTGGGGAGGAGTGAAATGTCATCTTTCTAATACAAACACACGCAGCAGAGAGGCATAAGGAAAGTGTTTTCCTGCACACAGAGGGAGAAAAGTCTTTCCTCATAAAGTCACCTCTGGGACAAGCACACACTACCCTACACACACACACACACACACACACACACACACACACACACAGTCTCAGGTCTTGGATCATAGCAGGCTCCCCCAGCAGCCCCAACCTGGCTAGCTGTAGTTTCAAGGGCAGAAAAAGGTAGGATATGCATCAATATCACATCTTTTTTCGTTAGCTCAGTATTGATTTCTATTTTTTCCAAATCGGAAGTTACTTAACTTCTCTGTGACGCATTTTCCTCACCTGTAACCTGGGAATGATACATGTTTATGAGAATCCAATGAGATAATGGCTGAGCAGATGTTTCAAAAACTGTAGCGTGCAAGGCAGATACAAAGCATTCTTATTTTTCCACTTATTTTCATTTTCATTATTACATCAGGTGAAAGACCCAGTCTGCTTGCCACATCTGATAATTCCCACCCCCACAACCCCTCCCCCCACCAACACACACACCCACATAGACACTCACACATCCCTGCTCCGGAAAAGTGGGGAAGTGCCAATAGTGCAGGTTCCTCTGCCAGTTAGCAAATGCTCACATGCTCCCGAGGCAGCCTATGGATGCCAGAGTTGATGTTGATAGAGTTCTGAGCAGTACAGTCCGAGGTTGCTGTGTTCCTCCACCTTATGCTCTGGTTCTGCCTCTCGAAGTTGCAGTAACTCACCCGTTCTCCTTCCCAGGCTTGAGTGAGCCTGTGCATGGCGGGAGAGCAGGGAGTTAGATAGGACTGGTGCTGAGAACTCTCCCCATCTTCTTTTCCTGGCCTGAATTGGCGTAGTAAGGTACTTCCAAAGAAGTTTAAGAGACAGACTACAGACCCTATTGCTAAGGGTGGGGTCTGCTTCTAACCAAAGGGCCTTACTCAAAAGCAATGAAAATCTCCAGGGTTCTCTCTTGAGTCCAGAATCAAGAATTGGTTCCCATTACCTGCTTATACCCAGAAATCCACATGGCCCTGACCATGAGGTTGACTTGGAGGTACTGAGCACACTGGGCTGGGGGTTAGGTTGACCTTCCTCCCTTATGGGGTGCGTCTCTTCCCATGTGTGGCCTATTGATGTAGCTAGTGAAGCAGGTCTCCCACACTTGGTGCTGATTTACATTTCCTAGGGAACACTGTGAGAAAACCGACTCTTTGTAGAAAAAGCTAAAAGTCTGTGCATGAAAGGGCTTATGAAGGGAAGTCCCTAGGTGGAAAGAAATTAGCAACAGGAGCTGATACCAACAAAAACAGAACCCATAGTGTTGAATTTTGCTTGGGGAAAATCAGAGAGGTGGGAACAGAACAGGACATGAAGGCATCTCCTCCAAGGTTTTCACCCAGTGCTTACTCTGACCCTTCTCCATCTATGTACCTTCCTCTGGTCCCAGATAGGACACCTGCTATGTCCTCCAGAAAGCCTTCCAGGGCTGCTCTGCCTCCACTGAGCTCTCTTGGCCCAAGCCTGGACCTTTCCCTTTTCAACTAAAACAGTCAAGATAACAGCAAAGGATTTTTTGGCTTAAAAAAATTTCCTAGGAATTAAAGGTAGAATAAGATTGAAACAGGCAGTGTAAAAGCCTAGAAACGGAGAGGTTTATGGCACTCAGCAGCAATACCCAGGGTGAGCAGAATTTGCTCCCCTCTCTATGCCCTGTTGTAGGGTAGCATCAGTTTCCTAGAAGCAAGAGGCCCCAACATTACCCTTGACACCTCCCTCTTCCCCACAACTAATCTCTCCTCTCTGTTCTTCCCCAGAAGTGTCTCAAGCCCATCTCCTGTTCCCCATCGCGCTGACTCTGCCTTGTTCAAGTTCTCACCATCTGTTTCCTGGACACTACTATAGCTTTCTCACAAGTCCTCCAGCCTTGTCTCTTCACTCCAGGCTTTCTACTTAGAATTTCCTTCTCTCCTGATCTTCCCAGTGAATGTCTCATCCTTTAGAAAAACTCAGGTTAAATGTCACCTCCTTCAGGAAGCCTCCTGAGACTTCCCAGGCAGAGCTAATTGTTTCCTTCTCTGTGTACTTTTCACTTACCCTATGATAGCACTTATCTCAATGTGTTGGAATTGCTGGTTAACATGTCATCATCATAGCAGCTCCTTCAAGGACCCGGACTATGGCTTATACTTTGTATTCTCAGGGTCTAGCAGAGTGTCTGACCTTCTCCATATAGCAAGAAATGCTTGATGGAGAAAGGAAGGGAGGGAGAAAGGAAGGGAGTGGAAAATGGAATGGAAACTTTGCATAGTTACAGATTCCTCAGTTCCTGAACCACCTCCTATATCTTGTGATGGATACAAGGTAATTTTCCAGAAGGAAACTCTTACTGTGCATTAGCCCACCATTCTGTCACACATTTCACGTGGTGCAGATTGCTCTGCAGTTTCTTCAAAGCTGAAGAGGCTTAAAATACTACGGAAGCAAAGGCCCAGGGAGATTAGGCAACTGCCTAAGGTCACACAGCCAATTAATGACAAAGACCAGACTAGAACTCAGGTCTCTTGTGCCCAGGCCAAGGCCTTTAACACAACACCAATGACCTCTCTTCAAGTTTTCCCTCCAGGCAACAGCATATAATTATCAACATTAGTATTTGGAATTTATATGCAGCTTTTGCTTCACTGGCTTTTTTATTATCCTTTTGATTAGTAATTCGGTATGCAAAACTGAAGTGGAGGAAAGCCAGGATAGAGAGGAAAGAAACAGAGGGAAGCCAAGGCCAAAGGTGCAAGAGGGAGCGTAGACTCATGGGAGTGTCTCATGTGTTGCTGGGAGAGGGGATTTCTGTACAGGTGCTGTATGGGCCTCAGATGAGTGATGTAATGGCCTTCCTAGCCTCAGGGCTTCTCTTCTAATGGGACAGGGACAAGAAGAGAAGAGCAAGAATATATTTAACACCCAAACAGGTTAAATACCAATACCAGCCCTGAGACAGATCACAAGGCTTAGGGAGCCTCTACCCAGCCCTTTAGAGGAGACCCAAGCTCCAATATGGTACATGTGTTTGGGGAAGAGGGAGTCCTGGCTCCTACTGTGCATGCTGAAAGCTAAATAGAACTGCTCCAGATGCTCCACGTCATGTGGGAATGAGGGGTCTTGGAGTCTCCCATTCAGTATGCTACGGCATCCTTGGATAAGGAAAGGGAGGACTTGCATTACCAGTGCCACATCACTAATGCCTCCTTCCAGCCCCAGCCCCAGCTTCACTCTACTTTAGGATTTTCTTTGCAGTCCCCTACTTACCCTCAGAAAATTAGAATACTCTCCCCTCCCAACCTCCAGGTACTGTGGTGATACTCAATACCTTGGGGGGTGGGGAGAGGGCTTGAAAAATAGCTTATCCCCTCATAATACTCAAGATAAGGGTATCCCCATACTAAAAAAAGGAAACTGATGTGAGGGGAGTGATAAAGAGCAGCACAGTGGGGGTGACAAAGAAGCCAGAAGTCCCGGGCTCAGGCCTCATTTCCCAGAGAGAGAACTGAGGGGAACACTCACCCACTGAAGGCCTGTTTGGAGTCAATGTCACATGTGTCACTCACTTTGTCCTCATATGACCCCTATAAGGTGTATACAGCTCCCTCGTTTTGCCAGTGAGAAACCCAAGGATTTGAGAGGTTAAGTAATTTGCTCAAGGTTATACAATAAATAAGACACCAGGACCAAAAATTAGGCCCATGGTCTTTAAAGCCTGTGCACTTCCCAGCACAGCACTGTTATTGCCACGTGAAGATTAAATCTCTGTGCGCCTGGGGTCTTCATGAGTAAAACGGGGGTCGAGGGGGATTGTATTGCCTCATAGAGTAGTTTTAAAAATTAAATGAGATTGTATTGGTTGAAAACATAAAAATCTGGCGTGGTGTCTGATAAGTAGTAGGCGCTCAGTAAATGTTTTTTTGTTTGCTTATTTTTCTCTTTAGAGCACATTAGTATTAAAACTCAGGGCTTGGAAGCCCAGCAGCTCCAAAAATGCTTCAAGAAGCCGAAGGATCGCGCATTGCTTCTGGGGGGAGCGCTGGAGCAGGGTGGGGAGAAGGGCTGGGAGAGGGTACTCGGTTCCAGGAGCCAGAGAAGCCCGTCCCAGCCTCGCACCCTTCGCTGCGCCGCCTCCTCTGGGCTCCCCCCGGCTCCCTGCCCCGCCCCGGCCCGCCCCGCCCTGGAGCTGGGTCCGAAGCGTCTGGTGGGCTGATTCCCGAGCGTGGAAGGGAGCACGGAGCACGGAGGCGAGAGGGAGGCGGCGGCGGCGGCGGCGGGAGGCGGGGAAGAGGGGGACCCTCCTCGTTGATCTCCCAAGTCGGCCCAGAGCCGCCTCGGGCCGGGCTGAGGGCTGCGCGGCGACAGCGGGGCCGGGCCAGGATGCCAGGCTCCCGGGACCACGCCGGGCGGGGCGGGCGACGGCTGCGGGCAGAGGGCGGGAGCTGTCCGCGGTGCTGAAGCAGCGGCGGCGGCAGCAGGGACCCGGGGCCGGGAACAGAGGCGTCCTCCTGGGAGTTCCACTGCGGCCACGAGGCGGGAGCGCCGTCTCTCACCTGCCCATGCCGGGCACCCGAACCCCGCGGAGGAGGCGGGACCGTCTTCGGTGGGACAGGTAAGGGGCCGTCTGGGGGCGCAGCTGGAGCGCAGAGCTAGGCGCTGAGCTGGGACTGAGATGGGGAGAGCAGTGGGGCCCCCTCTCAGGACTGGAGGCTCTAGCAGAGATCGCGCCAAGTCCATCCCTATCCCTGACCCTACAGGCTGGGGATTCTGGGAGGGACCTGAGGGACTGGTGCCCAGATTCTCAGCTGGGTCTAGAGCACCTAGGAACCCTCACCTGGATCTGGGCACCTGGGTACCCTGACCCCACACTACTAGGCCTTGACTGGGACCTCAGACAGCTCTGAGACACTCTGCCCACAAGGAACACTGATGAGAGTCTCCGGGACTCCTGGTACCCCAGTCCCTACCAGGGCTCTGTGACACTAAGGAAATCTGAACCAGCTTTACTAAGCTTCCCTCTCCTCCCCCAAGCCTGCTCATCAGGATGAATGGAATAGCAATGGTCCCCTGCCTCAAGATTTCTTTGCCCTGGAAATGGCCCCTGGGCCAACAGATGAGCCAGGCCCCTTAGGACCTATTTACTCATTTGCCCAGGGAAGGAAGGAGGTACCAGAAGATAGCTCAATTTTTTCTCATGGCCTTCTTGACTCTCATGGAAGGAGGCTAGTTTTGCATCACACTGCTTGGTGCATGGGGGCAATGAGTGGGGAAACCCGAGTCTTGTTTTCTATTATGTGTCTAATGCTGTGACCCTAAACAGAGTCTCTTTATGGAGTCCTTCCTCTTTCTGGCAAGAGTGAGCTGAATGAGCTCATTCAGGTCTGCAAAGTGCTTCCAGTTCTTCAGAGCAGAGTTCTCTGAGTGCCAGAATGTAGCGATCGAAATAAAACTGCGTAGAGGAAGATTGGTCTCTCACTGTGGCTGACCACTGCTTTATCCCCATCCTCTCACCCCAGCACAACTTCCCCACCCTCAGTGATGAAAAGAGTACTAGACTAGGAGTTCCTGTCTGGGCACTGGCATTTATCACTTTAGGTTAGTTACCTGAGCTCTACGAACCTTGCTTTTCTCATCTCTAGAGTGGGGATAAGGTAGCTGCTCTGCTCACCTCAGAGAACTGCTTTAGGACTCAATGAAACAATGTGCCTGATTGAAGGCTTGTCAGCTATACATCACCATGCTAGCATGAGCTGCTGTCACTGTTCCCATCCACAAGCCAGGCCTGCTGGCAGTGACCTGATCGCTGTCACTCTTACCCCCTTTTCTCCCAGCCTGGTCATGGCTCCCTTTGTCCTTGGTCTCCCTGGGGCCCTAGAGTCGGTGGAGCCCAACTTATAAATCTCAAGGAGCAAAAAGTGTTCCCTCTCCCTTCTTCTCTTCCATCATCACCTATAGAAGACAATATAGGGTGAGAGTCTGACTCACAGTTTTTATTTTTTTTCTCCTAAGAATCACAGATCTAGGGAAACAGCTCCTTGAAGGCAAGGATTGTGTTGTTTTCATCTCTTTGCTTCCCTCCACACCTCCCCTCCCCAATAGCACCTGGAAGATAGTAAGGACTCAGTAATTGAGTGTAAAGTAAAAGAATGAAGTGTTAAAATATCTCAGAATAAAAACATTTGACTAGAAGTCAGGAGGCCTGTGTTCTGGTCCCAGATCTGCCAATGACTGTCTCAGGCAGTCCTTGCCCCTCTGCAAGCTTTAGTTTGCTCATCTGTAAAAGAGCGTTGAACTAGATGCGTTTGGAAATTATGAGCCCTGATGTTCTGTGGGGTACTCTGAGGGCTGTTCTGAGTCCACAAATCCCTCAGTTCTCCTTGAACACAGGATACCAGCTTCATAAACCTGATTTGAAGAGTAAGTTAATGTCTTTTTAATGAAGAACTAAATTTTACGAATGCAATGGAACAAAGTAATAAGAACCAGAAAAAACATTTATAGTTTCAGCGTTTTCTTAAGATTCCCTACTCTTCCTTATTTTCCTGGGAAAGCCATGTGTGTGTACAGAGTTGCTGAGCTGGGAGGGCCCCTGCCTCCAAGCCAAGAGGACAGAAAAACACACCCCCTAACATCCCTTGTGAGTAGCCAAGGGCCAGGGACCCTGGCCATCCTTGGCCATCTGCTCCCAGGGACCCTGCCTGACTGAGATCCCCTTCCTAAGAAGACTGGAGGAGGAGACAGTCAGGAAAGATCCATCCCTGGGGAGAGCTTTTTTAAAATATAAAAACGAAATGAGCTTCTCTGACAATAATTTTCCTCAACTGTGGCAGGCCCGGCTGATGTTCAGAAAAACCTTAGCTAATTGGCACTTGGGTAGAGCTGAGTAAGCCATACCAGTGACCTCCCCTACTTACCCACCATCACCACCCCCCCATGTCAGCACTTTCTGGCTCCCAGCTGTTGGTGCAGCACTGGCAAGAATCAGCTCTTTAGAGTTAATGGACAGTCACTAACCCTCAGAACAAAGTGACAGCAGCAGCAGCAGCAGCGAGCATAGGAAGGGCCTCTATTTTCTGCAAGACTGATCTGTGGAAATGCTGGCCTGCTGCTGGGGCTAGAACCATGCATCACCCCTCCTTCTGCAGCTATCTGGATAGATACCCCATCCCCAGAGCTGTCAAGGTTCAGGGCATCTCTGGTCATTGGGATACTCTGCCTTCCCAGGCAGACACAACTGGCTTCTCTCCCAACCAAGGAAAACTACTAGCTACTTGTTGTGTTCTCCACCTGCCCCCTCCTTGCCGAGGCTCTTACTCTGACCCCCTCTGCAAGGCCTCAAAGGGAAGAAGAGAGTCAACCTAGGCACAGAATTAAGTAATCTTGGTTATCTGGGACTGGGAGTGAGGGGGATCTGAGGAAAAGGAAGAGATGTCATTAAGAAATAGCATGTGAAAAAAAGAAATGATGTGTTGGGGGGGTGAAGATATCAAGAGAGAGAGAGAGATTGAAATATTAAAATACACACATGCAGTTTCCTTCCCCTGGGTGGCACACACAAAATGACAAAGGCAGAGAATAAGAGAATGTCAGGAGATATCTGCACATTATTAATTACCTTCAGGTTCAAAGGCCAATTCATCTGTGCATCCTAGAGGGACTTCCAGTCCCAAAGTATACCACTCCAGGAAGAAAGAAGCAGAAGGAACAGCCTTCACTTTGGGAAGAAGAAACATTCCAGTCTTTAAATCTTTGGCATTTTCCAACCCCCTTTTCTTCTCTGGAGCTTGATGGGCCTCCTGCCTAAAGCAAGGTCTTTTCTGCTACAAGCAAGGGACAATAAAGACTGATCTCATCCCTGCTCTTTGTATCCAGGTTCTCTCTTCTCTTGCCTCCTCCCTTATTCTCTCTTCTTCCTCCTTGCAGCTGCCACCACCCCCGCCCCCTCCTCCAAGCAAACCAAGCAGGAAGTAAGGGCCCAATTCTCTATCTCCCCATTAGGTGTGCTATCTTCTGCCATCAGATGCTCTGTTTGCTTCTAAGTGTTTGGGAATAAGCCGTTTCAGTGGAGAGACAGGTTGTTTCAGCAAGAATAGAGATTTGATTTCTGCCTGAAAGTGGACTAATTTGAGTAATGGTGCCACCATCTCGATCCTCCCAGCAATTTTCACCCTTGTCAGCCACAATCCCATTCCCCAGGCCGGTAGATTATGCTCTCAGGGAGAGGCCAGTCCAGCCCATGTTAGGCCAGGGTGGCAATGGATAGAAAACAGGGCAGACGTTTGTTCCCTGGAAGACAGCACCTTAGAAACCATCTATGGGAGCTGAGATGGTTTCTCAGCTCTTTCCTGGGTTCCCATATCAGCCCTCTTCTCTCCTCTCCTTTACTCTTCTCTTCTCCCTCTCCATAGGTTCTTCAATAATTCTCAAAACTCTCTCCAGCTCTGACCCACTACCCAGGGTTTTAACTTCATACATTCAATTGCCAGGTGGAGTTTCTACCCTAGTATCCCAAAGACACTTCAAGACCAAACTCATTCACTTCTCCTTCCCATCCAGCTCGTGTGTGTGTGTGTGTGTGTGTGTGTGTGTTTAATTTTCCATTAGGGTACTTGGTGGGCCTTTTCAGTCTAATTTTTTTTTTCAGCTCAAGAAACACTTTCTGCTCCTTTAATTATTTTCCTCCAGTCTCTC
This sequence comes from Pteropus vampyrus, assembly GCF_000151845.1. NCBI lineage: Eukaryota > Metazoa > Chordata > Mammalia > Chiroptera > Pteropodidae > Pteropus > Pteropus vampyrus. The sequence goes on from NW_011888958.1 coordinate 1,549,771, forward strand.
TTGTGCCTTTCTGAAACTCCTATTAAATGAATGTTGGACCCCTGGGACTCGTCCATATCTCTGGCTTTAGAACTTCATTTCATATATCCATCTTTTTGTCTTTTTGTTCTATATCTTGGGGAATTTATCAACTTTTTCTTTTACATTAAAAAGTTAGTCTTTAACTGTGTCCATTCTATTGTCTAGCCTCTCCATTGCATTTCTGAAAATTTAGACAATTATTTTCAATTCCTAAAATACTTTTATGGTTTTGATTGCTCCTGTTTCATAGCAACCTGCTCTTGTTTTATGAGTGCAAGGTGAGACTAAGAATTCAAAATAATTTTAAAGATCTTTTCTATAACTTGGATGATTTTGATCTTATTGGGTCAATTGTTCTATTTATTTAAACCTTATCTTTTATTTTTATGTAATAATTTTGTTGTTGTTGCCCATTCAGACTAGGAAGATATTGACTAGCATGGCAGCTGGTGTAAATTTCTTCAAAAACTGGATATGTTTGTTTCCCTAGCAGGCCCATCCCTTGAATGGGAATTGTTCTTACCTCTGGTGTTTGGAGCTACAGGTTTCTTTGCACTGATTTCTTCACCAAGGAATTTCACCTGCTCTTTATCTTCCAGAAATTCCTCAGAGCTCCTGGTCCATTGATATCATTCTTTTCTCTTTTCCAACTTTGTTATGATTTCATTCCTTTAAAATTATGTGCCTTGTCATTTTTAATAGAATCTTAAGGAGAAGAGTTGGTCATTTTGTGCTCATGCTGCCTTTTTGAACCAGCAGCCTCGCCCTAGATTTTCTGTCTCAACTGGTCATATCGCCTTCCATTTAGCTGACAAAGCCAGAAACCTGGGAGTCATTCTTGGCTCCTTCCTCTCTCTCACTTCTAGTTAACCACAAAGTCCCATTTATTTAGCCTCCTAACTACTCCTGAGGTATGACTCTTCCTCTCCATCCATTTTGCCATAGATCAGGTTCAGGTCCTAATCTCCTGCCTCCAATTTTACAACAGTCTCTTTATAGGACTCCTAGACTCTATTCTCATTCACTTCAAATTCTTTCTATCCACCGCTGACTACCAGAATGCTCTAAAACACAGATATAACCATATTGCTTTCCTATCATCGGCTCCCCACTGATCGCAGAAAAAAACTTTTCTGTATGTAGAAGACCTTCCCCCATCTCCTGCCTCATTCTATTGACACCAAGCCACCCAGGCCTCTCCGCCATACCCAGGCTCCACCATACCCTTCTCTCATTGTCTCACCTAGATGACTCATTTTCCTTCTTCAAGACTCAGTCTAGATATCACCTGCTCTGAAAGCCTTTTCTCCTTCCCACCATCGCCCCACTCTCCTCCCAGGATAGGAATCCTGAATTAGTGTACCATAGTATAGCTGCTAACACAACTTACTCCATTGTATTGAAATTTCATATTTGCTAGTATGTGTTCCTCACCCTTCCTCAGAGGAGGTACTATTTATTGTTTACTTTTGCATTCCAAGAACTAGTTTGAAGCAACTGCTCAAGAAATGTTTATCATGCAGAGCTAAATGTGCCCCAGCCAAATGTGCCCCATCCATCCCAGATCCTGGAAAATGCTTTTTTACGGAGAGTCTCAGCACACCCAGATCACTCTTTCACTCATGAGATCAACTGGTATTGAGTGCCCACACTATGCCAGGCAAGGGGCTGCAGGGATGAGGAACACAGACATAGTCCCCCACCCTCTTGAAGCTCAGAGTCTGTTGAGGGAGAAAGACACTAATCAATAAATCGTACATATATAAATGGAGACTGTGATAAGCTCTTTGAGAGGAAGAGCTGGAGCCTGGAGAGCAGCTAACCATGGAAGGTAAATCTAGACTGAGGAGGTAGGGATGCGCTCCCTGAGGAAGTGACTTTTGAGCTGGGAGCTGAAGTATTCCGATGTGAGTGGAGATAATACTTCTGAGAAACACGACTGTGAAGTGAAGGAGAGGACAGGAGCTGAAGGAGGGAAATGGCCCTGAGGAAAGGTGTTCCAGTTATCTATTGCTGCCTACTGCTCCAGAACTTAATGGCTAAAACAAAAAGACATTTTATTATACCTCAGGACTTTGGGGATCAGAAATTCATGCAAAGTTGAGCTATGCGATTATTTTACTCCATGTGGCATGGACAGAGGTCACCCAGTGGTAATCGGCTGACAGATGGGCTGGTTTAAAGAGTCCAAGATGGCTCCACTCACATGTCTGGCATTTTGAGGATGACTGGAAGGCTGAGCTCAGCAGGCTCCATCAACAGAAACATCTAGACACACGGCCTCTCCAGCATGGTGGCCTCAGAATAGTCCAACTACATACAAGACAGCTCTCAGGATTCCAAGAGCAAGTGTTCCAGCAAGCAAGATGAAAGAGGCATGGCCTTGTATCACTTGGCCTCTGAAGTCACATGACATTGCTTTTGCTGTGCTCTGTGGTTGAAGCAGTCGCAAACCCACTCAGGTTAGAGAAGAGGGGCATAGACGCCCCACCTCCCAATGGGAGAAATGTCAAAGTGTTTACAGCCAGGTTTTACAATCATCACAAATGATTTATTTTCTAAACAAGGAAGACTGAAATATGTTTAAGTGCTATTAGGAAGGATCAGAAGTTAGGAACTGTTGAAAAAAGAGTAGAAAGAAAGAATGATCGATTGTGTTAGCTTCCTGAGGAAGCAAACTAAAGCAAAGAAATCTGAATTCCTCATTTTGTCTTTAGTCTGACTCTGCCAGCCTCCCCCTAATACACCCATCTCTGCCCCTGACTCTCTTTTTTTACTGCCGGATGCAGCAAGCTACAGCCATGACCCAACTGACTTGGTGGTTCTCTTGCTTACAGGTCAGAAATCATCAAATCCAGCCCCAAGCCATCTACAAAGAGCCACCATAATCACACTTCACAGTTTGCATAAGTTTACATATGATCTGACTAGAGGGTAGTCTAATGCTTTATTGTTAAAGATTTCACCTTTTCCCTGGGTTTAAACATTTTATTTAATCTTCTGCCTTACTAGGAAGTTCTTGCTTCTGTCTTTCAGGTTAGAGCCAATCTCTCTTGCTGCACTGAGAGATAGCAGTGAATAGTTCAGCTTCTCACCTTAAGGTTATCTAGGCAGCCACCTCTGGGCTGCTAAATCACCCCAAATTTCTTAATCTTTTCTTGAAGCTCCTTTTTTTCCCATTCCCTTCACAGCGTCTTCTGATTTTAACCCATTCAAGACTAAAGCCTCACCACTCTCATACCCATACCATTTATCATGAAAGCCAGGGCTCTTATTACTACACTTTTCAGAGCCTACCTGTGTGTAGATTCAGTTAAATCTAGGTTCAAATCCAGTCCATCACTGTTTAATCTTGGTCAAGTTACTTAAACTTTATGAGTGTAAGTTTCTTTATCTGAAAAATGAGAAATAATAGTAGCGAGCTTCATGCAGTAAATAGTAGCTGTTCTATAATTTTACAGGATTCTGATAAGGACTGGCACCATCCCAAGGATATCACCCAGCTGCTGGTCACACATCACACTGTCCCTTTGGATTATTTTTAGCAGTGTTCATGATGCCTGTTACCAGGCACTTCAGACTCCACCAGGTAGTATGTGCAAAAAAACAAACTCTAGGTCCTACCCCTGCTGCTAACCTGGAAAACTAAATGTTCAGACCAGCATGACC